>NW_006399860.1:1664107-1680160 GCF_000299155.1 Elephantulus edwardii
ATTTTACAAGTTGGAAATGTGTTCCACCTTGATTCCAATTACTGCCCAAGCTGAGACTGAATTCTAGTTGTGTGCTTAGAGCATATTCCTTCCATTAAGCTACTCATAATCTCATATAATATTCAACTACTCATAATTTACCTACTACTGAATTTAGAGTTTGTGTTGCATTAAGTATTAAGTAATGTGAAAACAGCAGTTATTTCAGTTGTTATATGTCTTTGGCATTAGTGATTGGTAATGTAAATTTGAATAATAGTCTTATTAACTAGTCTTGTATACGTTTGGATACTGTTCTCTCACTGGCAGGTTATTACTGAATTCAAAAGTTGGAAACAAAAAAGCATCTAGTTGGGAAATATGGTCTTCATTGAAATTACATGGGAGATTTTGTAGAATTTTGCAAGACCAAGGATTAATCATCACAAATAGTTTTTTCACCCCAATAAAATAAGTGACAATTATGCACATAGACTTCGCCAGATAGGGTACAAGAACCAGACAGACACATCTATGAAAAGAGAGAATGGGAAAAGCTCAATATCATCAGACCAACAAGGTCAGGGGCTGATTCTGATTCCATATAAAGTGGAAGAAAATGAAAGTCCACAAGAGCCATAGGACAACCTTGATTGTATCCCACCTGACTTTAGAGACCACGTAAAGAATAGTTTTCTTATGTATCCAACACTAATAACCATGTTTTGGGATGACATCAAAGATAACCTACGTGAAGAAAGCAAAATACTATAAAAAATACAGGAAGGAGAACAGACCAAAGTCCATGTCAGAAGAGACCTCGAAGCTTGCTTTTGAGTGTAGAATAACTAAAGCTAATGAAAGAAGTGATGAAGTTAAAGCTGAACAGGAGATTTTAAAGGAAGATTTTTGACTAGAGAAGACGAAGTATTATGGTGAAATAGGCAAAGGCCTGGATAGAAAATGGAAGAAATGATATGCTTAGGATTTCTCAAACTAAAAAATGGGAAGCAAAGAAATACAAACCTTGAGTTGCAATATTAAATCTATAGTCAAAATATTGATAACGTAGGGACACATCAAGGGAAGATGAATAAACTTACTGTACCAAAAAGAATTGGCTGATGTTCATCCATTTCAGAAGGTAACAAATGATCAAGAACTGGTGGTACTGAAGCAAGAAATCCAAGCAGCAGTAAAGGCAATGATGAAAAACAAAGCTCCAGGAACTGATTGAATAATATTGAAATGTTTCTACAGATACAATATTGAAAGTGCTCACCGCCAAGAAATTCAAGAAAATAGCTGCCTGGCTAGCCAACTGGAAGAGATCCATAGGTGAGTTCTGAATTTATTTTAAAAATGCTTCAACAAATAAGCACCAGAAACTCAAGCTGAACTCAAAAGGATGAGAAATGGTCATTGCTGATGTCAGGTAGATCTTGGCTAAAAGAAATAGCAGAAAGATGTTGTTCTGTGGTTTTTTTTTTTTACTCTTCAGAGGCTGAAAAATTTTCAACAAACTGATAGAATGTTGGAATTAATCATTTACCAAGAAATTTGGAAGCTAGCTACCTAACCAACAGATTGGAAGGGATCCCTATTTGCGTCTCACCCAAAAGAAGAGTGATACAACAGAATAAAGACTTAGTCAAACAATACCATTAATAGCACATAGAAGTAAACTGCCCAAAGAGAATTCTTAAATGGACACAACAGTACATCTAGAGTTAACTGCTAGAAATTCAAGCTGGATTCAGAAAAGGACATTACTAGTGTCAAGGTGGGTCTTGGCATAACAATGCTAGAAAGATGTTCCTGTGTTTTATTTCCTCTACAAAAGCATTTCAATTACAACAAAATGAATAACCTTGAAAAGAATGGGGATTCTAGAACACAGTAGAGTTTTACTCATGTGGGACCTATACATAGATCAAGACACAGTGTTCAGACAGAACATGGGATACTGCTTGGTTTGAAATCCAGAAAGACCAGAGTTGTGCCCTTTCCAATACTTGTTGAAACTATATGATATGTTTATCAGGTAATCCAAGAAGCAGGACTGTGAAGAAGATTGCAGCATCAGGACCACGGAAGACATTAATAACTTGCATGCTGCGTTAGGTGTCTTCTAATTGAGTACAACTCTCAGCTAGAAGAACACAGGTTTTGCTTACGTAAAGTAAAGGGGAATTCAAACACTTTGAGGAACTAAATTTATATCATTTAATAGGGATTATCAATGTCATGACAAGTGGAGAAAAGTTGGAAGTTAAGGATTTCATTTTACTTGGTTGCATTATCAACACCATTGAAGCACAGTCAAGAAATCAAATAATGTTGGGCAAATCTGCTACAAAAGACCTCTTTATTGTTGCCAAAAGTAAATGAGGTTACTTTGAGTCTAAAATTTATCTGAAACAAACCATACTAAGGTGAAAGCTGGGCAATGAATAAGGAAGGTTAGAGAATTGTTGACTTTGAATTTTTATTTTGGTATTACTAAATTCAGCAGGACAGGCATGAATATGTTTCTGTTGTTGAGTACCTTGAGTGGGAACCGACCCATAGCTGACCCTCCGGTGAGTTTTCAGAGGCAGTTAATTGCACACGAGGAGATTGTCCATTCTTCTCCCACAGAACAGTTGGCTGCCTCAAACCATGTGCCTTTGGGATTGCAGTGCAACTTCAACCATGTGCCTTTGGGATTGCAGTGCAACTTCTTGCCACTAGGCCACCAGAGCTCCAGATGAATATAGAATAACAAACTAATTTGCCTTGGAAGATTGTTCCTTTAAAAGAGTGATGAGACCTTGCCTCACTCAGGTTGAATATGTTATCTGGGGATCTAGTGCCTGGAGGGCATCATAACTTGATAAAGGTCAGCAAAAGAGGAAGATCCTAGGGAGGGTGAATTAACGCAGTATCTGTAAAAATGATCAAACAGTAATGATTATGAATATTGTATACGGTCAAGTAGTGCTGCTTTTGCACATGGGTTTGCTGTAAATTTGAACTGACTCAGGAATATAATTGGAGCAGAATGATTGTAGGAAAGAAAGCTTTTCCTAATCTAGTTTTGAAATCAGATTTACTCATTATTTTACATTTATTACTGATAAAGTAGTAAATTTAGCAAAATACAATTTTTTTATTTGAAATACTTGTTTTTAATTTTCTACTAGTTTACAAAATTTGAATACATTGTTTTCAAAAACAAATTTCATTTCCCTCACCTCCCCACCCATCAAATTGTACAACCCTATGATTAATCCGCCCCCATGCACATCTGCATCCCTCTGCTTCCAACCTCTCCCACCCCTCTTGTATCCTTATACTCATTCAACAATATTGATTTTATACAATATTTATTCTTGTGGGATTGAGTTCACTCAACATAATACTCTCTAGTCCCTCCTAAATTTGGTAATAATTTACAAAATCATTGCCCCTGCGTGCTGCATAGTTCCATAATTTCTCAATCCATTCGTTTGTGGTTGAACATTTGGGCTGTTTCCATGTTCTTGCAATGGTGAATAATGCTGCTGTGAACATGGTTGTACAAATCTCTGTTTGTGCCTCAGTTCTTATTTTCTTACATTCCATGTAGTGGAATAGCTGGATCGTATGGAATTTCTATGTTCAGCTTTTTGAGAAAGTGCCAAACTCCCTTCCAGAATGGTGGTATCATTTTACAATCCCACCACCAATGTATAAGAGTTCCCTTTCTTGCCACATCCTCTCCAACATCTGTTACTTGCTGCCCTCTTAAACTTTATCACTGTTGGTGCAGCAATGAAGGAATGAAAACCCAAAATCCCTGTAAATGTTCATTAAAATTACTAAAATTTAATTAAAAAAAAAGAAGACAAAAAAAAAAAACTTTATCACTGTTACTGGACTGAGATGGTACCTCATTGTGGTTTTGATTTGCTGGCAAACCTGGACTTGCACCTGCAGAAAGCTGGAACAGGATCCACATCTCACACCATACACAAAAATCAACTTAAGGTGAATCAGAGACCTGGGAATAAAGCCCCAAACCGTAATGTTCATAAGAGACAAGCTGGGATCAAGCTTAGCAGCACTAGTTGAAGGTACAAAGAGACGGCCAAATGTGACTGGAAATGCCCAATCTGAAGAGGATAAAATTGATGCATCAGATCGTCTAAAGATTAAATTCATGTGTGCATAAAATTTTTTTCCCAAAAAGGGAAAAAAAAAACCCTACAGACTGGGATCAAACATTTGGTAATACCACCTCAGACGAGTCTTATAACAAAAGTTTACAGAATACTCCTGGGCTTCCACAAGAAAAAGACTGATAACCCCATTACAAAAAGGGCAAAAAACATGGAAAGAAGTTTCACAGAGGAAGATATTCAAATGGCAAACAGACACATGAAGAAATGCTTCAAATCACTGGCAATAAGATGCAAATAAAAACCACAAAATATAATTTTAATATTGAACAGTTCAGTACTTACATATTACACAAATAAAAAGGATTGTCAAGTACTTGGTTTCTTCACTCCATAATGACATTCCTAGCATTTAATCAGTAAATAACTTGTTTAATTAGTCCAATCTGCCCCAATTCTTGTCTCAGTGCAAAGTTGTTTTCAGTCTTACCCAAATGTACTTTATAGTTGTTCTATACTGTTGTGTTACTGTTGGGTTATTTTGAGTCGTTTCCAATTCTTAGTGACCCAATTTGATGAATTTTAACTGATCCCTAGGGTTATCTGTAGAGGAGCAAATTGCCAAGTCTTTCTCCTAGAGCAACTCTCGATAGTCATGAATCACCACCCCTCAGTTAATAACGAAGTACCTCTTTTACAAAGTGGACCAGCATCATTAATATGAAGCCATTTAGAAGCTCATCCACACTGTAGATCTACTGAATCAGAGTCTGCATTTTAGCATTAACAGTTTGAGAATTACTGTTCTAAAACACCTTACCTTATTACTCTCGCTTACACTTTTACAAAACTTGAATCTCTTTTCTCATCCCTGATCAAAATCCATCCAACTTCCAGATTCCTAGTTCATATCCCAGTGATTTAGGATGTGAATCCATTGAGCAAATACCTCTGTAGCAGGCAGTATGCTAATGGAGGTGCTGAGTAAACCAAATAGACATTTTGAGGGAGTGTAGGGTCTAGGAAGAAGCATAAAGGGTCTTAAAAGTGATAGGAAGAGATTGCAGTGCAGCTTCTTGCCATTAGGCCACCAGTGCTCCCTCTGTTAATTTTTAATTGGTATTTTAATTTTTATATATTCCTGAAAGAACAGGAATGATTGAATCTTGTTTATTATATGACTGTGCATTTAGGAAAGGGAGAACCAGTTGGCTTTTGCATCAGTGACACTAAAAGTTCTTATTGGGTCCTGAACCATGTGTCCTTGAATTTAATAGTGTTTCACTAGTATTAGTGAAATTTTCCTCTTGTTCAAATCATTTCTGGTTAAGCTTTGTTAACAGTTCATGTTAAATGTAATTTTTTTTAAAAGAAAAAAGTGATAGGAAGACAGGTATATACTCTTTCAGAGAGGAAATCCTGAAAGTATGACATTGAAGCAAAGACCTAACAAGGTGGGAGAATGATGTATGTTGGACTCTATATCAGTTTTGTGCTATAGGTGGAAATATTTTCCTGTTGGTGCAGAATGAAAGCTATGGGTGGGAGTGACCTCTGCTTCCAGCCAAATTCTGTGAGACCCCTTGGCCTCTAGATTACCAGATCTAATGGGTGCTTTTTGTTTAGTGTTTAACACCTTTGCCTTTTTCCACATGTTTTATGGTGTGAACAGAGTCGTAGTGAAAGTACTGTTATTTTTGTTGTTAGCTGCTGTCTAGTGTCTCTGATTCATGACCCCACACTGCCTGGGCTTATGTGGTTTTCCATGGATTGCGGATGGGCCACTTTTAATTGGCTGATTTTGAGGAGTAGATTGCCATGACTTTCTAAAGCGTTAGTAAACCTAGTGTATTCTAGATTTCTGGGTTACTAAATATAATGATAACACACAAATAATGATACAAAACAATAGGCAGGGGATCAGGAGACATTTCATCTGGCAAGGGATCTCCAAATTACTGAAGAGCAGTGATGTCAGTTTAAAGTCCAAGGTGCTCGTGATTCAGGAGTCTTTTCATTCATTTGCTCTGCCTCTGAAAGCTGGACAGTGAATAAGGATAACAGAACAATTACTGTCTTTGAACTGTGATACTGGAGAAGAGTACATGGACTGCCAAAGGAATGAACAGATTTATTTTGGAAAAGGTGCTGTCAGAGTGCTCTTTGGAAGTTAGAATGGTGACTCTACTTCTCATGTACTTTGGGCATGTTGCTAGAAGAGGCTAATTTGGAGAGGGACAACATACTTGGAAAGGTGGAGGGTCTGCAAAAGAGGAAGCCTATCAAGATGGAGTGAAATAGACTGCAGCAGTGGGCTCAGGTGTGTTAGAGATGATGAGGATGGCATGATTGGACAAAGTTTTGATCTGTTCATAGTGCCGCTATGAGTCATACTAGGTTTCACTAAACATCAATTAAAATGATAGATTGAGGATTACTCTGTGATGTTGAGTTTGAGATGGACTTTATTTCCTCATTAAAAATAAACCTATTTGCAGTTAATTAGAATGATCTCTTAATTTTATATTTAAAATTGTCATTTAAAAGTCAAAGATAATCAAGGGAGCTCTGGTGGCCTAGTGGCAAGAAGCTGCACTGTAATCCACCAGATGCGGTTCAAATCCACGAGCTGCTCTGCTGGAGGAGGGGCAATCTCCTGTACCAGTCAGATCCGATTTGATGGTACACACACACAATAATAAATAAAAGTCAAAGGTAATCTAATTCTTTTATTTCCATGTTTCTCTCTTTTTACTATCAAGAAAAAGCCAAAAACTCTCTCAAAGACAAGTCTTATTTGAATACAGTATTAGAGCAGTAACAACTTTATGTGGCCGGTAACTGGCAGAGGGACTGAGTAGCAAATACTATCAGCTCCTGATAGAGGTGGGGAAGGGAGGAATGCTGCCATATTATTTATTAGTAGAAGTGACTTGAAACTCTAGTCCGTTGATTGGAATGCCTGATTTTGGAGCTAGCTGCATAAACCAAAAGAATCGCTTGATTGTTATTGCCTTGTTAGAGTGTGATAGTTTATGTTGATTTTAAAAAACCACCCCAACAGGTCTGTCCTGGAGAGGGTGAAGCTGGGCTGCTCCTTCGAGTTAAGGATGAGTTAAGGATTCTGAAGCTTCCTCTGACATACTTTGAGCATGCTGCAAGGAGGGACCCGTCCTTGGAGAGGGATGTCATGTTTGGGAGAGTGGAGGGGCAGTGAAGGAGAGGAAGACCTTCGATGAGATGGATCGATTCAGTGGGGTAGTGGGAATAGGTGTGTTGGAAACAATGAGGTTGGTACAGGATAGAATAGGGTTTAGGGCTCTTGTACATAGGGTCACTATGAGTCGAAAGCAATTCAACAGTGCATAACACCACCACCACCACCCCATAAACCCACTTACTGCCTTTGGGCAGATAAATTCTGGCTCAAAGTGATCCTATAGGACAGGGTAAAACTGCCTCATAGGGTTTCTAAGGCTGTCTTTACAAGGCTGTCAGAAGCAGACTGCTACATCTGCTCCCACTGAGTGGCTGGTGCATTCCAACTGCTGTGCTTTAGTTAGCAGGTTAGCACTTAACCGCTGTGTCAGGGCTCCATTATGCTAAAATAACCTACAGCCATTGAGTCACTTTTGACTCACGGTGACCAGTTTCTGAAGCTGTAAATCATTACAGGAGAAGACTCCCTCACAACAGCTGGTAGATTCTAACAGCTGACCTTTTGGTTAGCAATCTGCATTACAAACTAGGCAACCAGGATTCCTTTTATCATATCCACCAGGTGGATATGACAAAAAATCTGGGATTACTTGTGAAAGTTGTACAGGCTAGTTGTGAGGGTTAAATATTATTTGGTAAGCTGAACATCTATGTAGCCTGAGGGGCTATATCATTAATCTCATTTTACACATGGACAAATTGGGAAATTTGCCCTACAAACACTGGAAACGAGAATTCAAGTGTGCTCCTGACTGTAGGTCCTGGCTCTGTCCACTGTGCTCACTCTCCAGCCTCGTGCCAGGTTTCAGTTTAATAGGGTAGAAAGAGAGTAGGCCTACGCATTGCTGTTTAGAGTTCTAGTATTGACTCTAGAAATTGAGTTACAGAATTCTGAGGAAATTATTCAACCTTTCCTGCTTGCTTTTCTCATTAAAAAAAAGAGTATAAAAACACTTTCTTGCACTTGCTTCGGCAGCACATATACTAAAAATTACTTTTCTGCCTGGCTCTTAGGACTGCTGTGACTATCAAAGCAGGCAATAGGAAGCACTGTGCTAGCCCAGGGAACACTAGCATGCACTCTCTAAGAGGTCAGATGGCAGAACTAGGCTAGCTGAACATACAGGAGCAAAGGGTTCTATTTTTACTTATTCTGTTTTACAGAATAGTTCAGTGTCCTATTTGTGACTCCCTAGTTAGGCAGTGTTGATGCTATTGTGTTCAGCTGTTATTTGTAATTCTCACTGTGCACAGTTTTAATGCTAATATTAGCAATTTGCACACTTTGATTTTTTCTTTTTTGAGGAAAGCAAACATAGTATCAAATCATTTTATTTTCTCTATGAAGTTCAGATTGTTTTTGTAATTTCCACTGAAAAGAAGAATATAAAGGAAATTTGTATGAATATTGTAACCTTCCTCATTTTATTTCCTTAAAAATAGCAATTTAAAGAAACACTTGACTCTTCTTGTTAGCTTATCACAATGTTATTCCTGCCTAATAAATAGTAAGTAGTGAGAAGGAAATATTTTCTCAGAAATAGAGATTTTATAATTATGTCATGGTTATTTACATCCTATTCTGTTTGATTAATTTCATTTTTAATAAACTAGAGAGAAAATAGAATGATAAAGAGTAAATAATGTCTTTATATATTGACTGTGCTTCTAGGAAGTTACCATCTTTTGAGGAACCTTTCTCCAAAACAGCTTTTATACAGTACTTGCTTAAAAGGTGAACTGAGAATTTGAAGAAAAAAATTCCAAATTTTTTTCTTAAAAATGCAACATGGTTTTCTTCTTGTGTTTTATAATTTTTCTATTGGCCTTTTTCCCCCCTGGGGGGTGGGGGTAGTGGAGGGATAGTTCATTCTAAAGCAGTTAGCCTAAAATAGTTTCAGAAATGGGTAGAAAGGAAAACAAAATATGTTATTGGTATTTGGATTTGATTCCAGTGTTTTATTGTTTTAAGTACGTGAATACCAAGCATGTAATGTATATGTGTATGTAAGAATATGGACATTGCTAAATGCAAATCAGTATTTTTGTCATTAAGTTGTAAGTTGTATGTTTTTATTTTCTTTTCCATGTTTTAGAATTTGACTAAAATTTTTTTTAATTTTAGAATTAAATTTAGTGATTTTAGAAAAAGAAACCAAAACCTCGAAAACCTTAAGTTTAGTAACTATTGTTGTTGGGCACTGTCAGCTCTGATTCAGTGTCACTGAAAACAATAGGTCTAAATATTGTCCAATCCATAATTAATTAGCAATAGATTTATTTCATTGTTGAGACATCATGTTCTATCATTTAATGGATTGGCATGAATAGATCAAAGCCTTGTTTTGCAGATACAATGCCACAGATTTTTAGAAGAATGTTTTTTTCTCCCCAGTATTTGTTCTTTTAAACAAAAATGTGCTTAAATAAATACTTATATTAGTCCATGTCTTAGGTATTCTCTGCTGCTGAATAGGCCCAAAGAGGTCTTGGGTAACAGAAAAGATTAAAAAAAAAGAGAAAGAAAAAAAGATCGGTGTTAAACCAAGCCCTGCTAATCAGATTTTCTGCTACTTTCCTAGTAAGCCAGTGAGTGCTGGTGGCATAGCCCTTGGTGAGTTGCACTACTGGTCCAAAGACTTCAATTCACATCTCCAGTAGTTCAAATCTACCAGATACTCTGAGAGACAAAGCTAGCTAATCTTTCATTTAGGTTTACAACCTTGGAAACCTTATGAGTTGGAACTACCTTTTCTGGCAGTGAGTTTTAGTTTTGAGTTTCCTAGAGAGCGAGCCCTGGAGGGAGCTCTGGTGGCTTACTGGTAAGAAGTTGCACTGCCAACCCAAAGGTATGTGGCATGAATCCAGGAGGTGTTCTGGGGTAGAAAGGTGAGCCGTCAACTCCCATCTGATGTAGTGCCTATCAAAACCCACCAGAGTGTCAGCTGTGAGTCAATTCTAACTCAAAGCCACAACCAGAAGGAAGCTCTTGTGGCCCAGTGGTAAGAAGCTGTGTTGCAATCCCTGAGTAAGCAGTTTGAACCTACAGGCTGCTTCACAGGAGAAGGATGAGCAGTCTCTTCCCATACAGTTTACTGCCTCTGAAGACTCACTGGGGGATCAGCTATGAGTCGGTTCTGACTTGATGATGCAACAAGTGGCCTAGTGTTTATGTATAAAGGCAAGAACCCTGAAGTGAGGGCATTACATTTCAGCTTAAAAGTATCACAACTGATGTTGCAAGTTTTAGAATAGGCATCACTCCATAACAGGACGTGTTTAGTATCAGGTACTGCTAGTTGCTAACATGGTCCCTCCTCTCAGAGAGGTTAATTAACATCTAGTGACAACAAAAGGGACCTAAAGCAGAGTTTAATGAGTAAAAAGCAATGAAGGTGTGGATTTATTTAGTTGAGAATTTAGCCTTTTTGAGGAATCATGAAGACTTGAAAGATGAATAGGAGTTAGGCAGACAAAGAGTAGAGACTGTAAATTCCTGGCTTGTGATTTTTGTATGTTTGATCAGTCAAACTAACCAATATGAACAGTCATGGCTTTGCCAGGCAGTGGGACAGACAATGGTGAATGAAGTTTAGGATATTGAAGGTATGGTCCTTAGAATCCAAGCCAGCTATGTGGGGATATGAACAAAAGGAAAGAAAAGAATCCTGGGAAGTTTAGAAAACAACTATGGAGAAATTAGGCAAAAGTTGGAAGGAGAAGTGGTTGCAGTTACAGTGGGATGTCAGGATTTATTACAGAGATAGAGCTGTTCTGAGGCTTACAAATTCTTGGGGTTGAGTGGGAGAAAATGACTTCATGGTGCAGGGCAGAATGAAGCTAGAGACAGGATAGTTGAGAAGCTGTGGGCCAAAATGAGAGCAAGGCAGCCAGGCCCAATGCCTCTCACATCACCTTTGTCACTCTTGCTCATTACTAGTTGGCACGTCCTGGCCAAGGTGAGGGCCAGAGAGATGAGTGGATGTATGTTGTAGATAGAAAAATGCTAGAACTTGGGGAGGAAAGGAGCCCATTTCTAGTGTGTTCTTTGGAAATGGCTAAGAGGTTAATAGATATCAGCCAAGAGAAGTAGTGGAAAGGGATAGAACCAAAAGTGAGGTTCAAAGATGCTAGCTTTCACTTAAGTGGGAAAGGAAGTATGTGGGATGGGGAGGGGAGGGACCCCACCTAGGCCAAAGCCTTCCTTAGTTTTTCTTACCTCTCCTTCATAACAGCCTATTGTTGAATTCTGATTTACCTCCTGAACCTTTGTCTAAGCTGTTCTCCATTCCCACTATCCAAGTTCAAGCCATCATTATTTTTTGTTTCATGCCGTTTTAATTTTGCTACTGTAGAACCCATCTCTCTCTGTAATCATTCATATAATGCTACCCCTTAGTTTAAACACTTCAGTGGCTTTCCACTGCTCTTAGAATAAAATCTAACTTGCCTGTACAATTTACATGCCACTCTCCTGGTGACATTTTTCTGATTTTTCCTTCTGTCCTGACCCAAGCCAACTGGTGTTTTCAGTTGCCTCATATGCATTTGAAATGTGGACAGTGAATAGGAAGACTGAAGAAAAACTGATACTTTACATTCTAAAGTTGGCAAAGAATATTGAATGTACATACTGTGGGCTGCAACAAATCTGTTTGGATAAATGCAGCCAGAGGCTCCTGAGAGGCATAGATGGTGGGACTTAGTCTCACATACTTTGGGCTTGTTGTCAGAAGGAGCTAGTCCCTGGACAAAGAGATCATGCTTTGCATATATACTTTTCACTATGTTGAGGAAATTCCCTTCTATTCCATTTGTGCTGAGTGTCTTTATCAGGAAGTGTTGTTAGATTTTGCCAAATGCCTTTTCTTTTTTTCCCCCCATAATTATATTTTATTAATTTTCATAAACATTTACAGAGATTTTGGTTTTCCATTCATTCACCGCTGCACCATTCTCTCTACCCTCCTCCCAGTTTGTTCTTGTCCAAATGCCACAGTGCTTGTCAAAGCCAGTTCTGATTAATCTTCTTTGTCAGTGTGTCCTTTGTCATTCCCTATCACTCCTCCCTGAGAGAGACTTAACCCTGATTCATAAGGAAAAGGGGATGGCGTATTCTCTTAGCTACTTCCTGCTGAAAAGGGATGCTGTGGGTTTCAGGGTGAAGATCTTCTCTCACTACTCTAAAGGGCCCCTTTGGCAGTAGGAAACACATAGACTATTATGGAGACTGATTTTGGAATTTAGATGCACTCTTATTGATTGTGCTTGGCCATACATGTTCATATCCTTGAAGATGTATCATGGGGGTGTTGCAACCTAGAAGACACAAATTTGACTAACAAGTTATAAGTACATGAGTCAAAAATTATGGAAAAGTAAAAGAAAAGATTCTTTCATTGTTCCACAAACACCCCCCCCCAGGTCCCCTCCACCATGCAGCCCTCGCTCTAGACTCCTGTGATGACAGAAACACCCAGTTATATATCTCTTTTAAACAGTTCCCTTCCTCCTCCGCCTCAGTGTAGCACATATCATTGAACCCATCTTACTCAGTCTCTCCCCAACCCCAAGGACAGTCCCATTCTACAACAGTGGCATCATGTAATATTTGTCCCTTTGTGACTGGGATATTTCACTCAGGCCAAATGCCTTTTCTACATCAGTTGCTAAGATCATTTGGTTCTTGTTATTTACTTTGTTAATGTAGTGAATTACATTGATTGTTTTTCTTATGTTGAACCATCCCTGCATACCTGTTATGAATCCCACTTGGTCATGGTGAATTATTATTTTTTTATGTGCTTTTGGATTCTATTGGCAAGAATTTTGTTAAGGATTTTTGCATCTATATTCATCAGAGAGATTGGTCTGTAGTTTTCTTTCTTGGTAGTATCTTTGCGTGGTATGGGTATTAGGGTTATGCTTGTTTCATAGAATGACTCTGGAAGTGTTCCTTCTTTTTCAATTTTTTGAAATAATTTAAGTAGAATGAGTGCTATATTCTCTCTGAATGTTTGGTAGAATTCAGCTGTGAAGCCGTCTAGTTCAGGACTTTTCTTATGGGGAAGTCTTTTTATGACCTTTTAAGTTTCTTGTGATGAGTCTGTTCAAGTGATCTATATCTGCCATTATCAGTCTGGGCAGGGTATACATTTCAAGGAATTTGTCCATTGTAGGTTTTCAAATTTATCAGAGTAGGGTTTTTCATAGTATTCTGATATTATTGATTTAATTATCTGGTTCTGTTGTGATGTCACCTCTTTCATTTCTTAATATGAAGTACCATGTCCCTCCAGTGAGAGTGGCAAAGCTTAACAGGGCAGCAAGTAGTAGATATTGCAGAGGATGTGGTGAGAAAGGAACTTTTATACATTGTTGGTGGGATTGTAAAATGGTGCAACTATTCTGGAAGGCAGTTTGGCACTTCCTCAAAATGCTGAACAGAGATATTCCATATAACCCAGCTATTCCACTACTTGGAATATACCCTGAGAACATGAGAACTGAGACACACACTGAGATTTGTGCACCAATATTTATAGCAGCATTAGTCACCATTGCAAGAACATGGAAAGAGCCCAAATATCCAATCACAAACAAATGGATTGAGAGATTATAGTATATTCACACAGTGGAATACTATACAGCATGCAGGAACAGTGATTTTGTAAATTAATACCTAACTTGGGAGGGACTGGAGTGCATTATGCTGAGTGAACTAACTCAATCCCATAAGGATAAATAGTGTGTAAAACCATTATTGTAGAATGAGTATAATGATCCAGGAGGGGTGGGAGAGTCTGGAAGCAGAGGGATGTGGATATGCAGAGGGAAGGGGGGATAAATCACGGGGTTGTACAATTTGATGGGTGGAGGGGTGAGAGAAATTGAAAGAATTTGTTCAAATTTGTATTCGCGTTTTGTAAATAGTAGGGGGGAAAAAGACCTAACCTACCAGAGAAGCCTCCTCTGTGGATTAGCAGTTGAACTCCCTATGAAATATGCTACCAGAGCTAATCCCTTGTCTCCTCTAGAAACTCTATTAATATAATAAAATTCTTCTATTTAAAAAAAAAAACAAACAAACACCCCCCCCCAAAAAAAAACCCAAAAAGATTGGTTAGAGGGTCACCACAAAAGAGGAATCGATCCTGTACAGTGGCAACAATGGGGTCCAGCACATCAGATTGTGAGGATGGCACAGGATTAGGCTGGATTTTGTTCTGTTCACCAAGATGGAGCTAACTCAGTAACACTTAACTGACACAAAGGCTTCCTCTATTTGTGCAGGAAGCAAAACCCAGTGCCACCTCAGAATAATGTATTTGTCACTCTTGTTCATGACGGAGTTCATGGCAGTTTGCACATCCTGGAACTTAGAAGTCTGTGAGGAGAGAGAGGCCCGGCGTTTGAGGTTGTAGGAAAGTTTGAGAAGTCTGATAAAACTTGAATTCCAGAGAACTCAAAGACTTTAAGAATGCAGCCAGGAAAACCGAAGCACAGAGAATTTGGAGTCTTATATATAATTATGGTCTAACAGGTAAAGTAAATAATAAAAAATAGACCAAGGTTTCATGTGGCCACACTGCCAATCTCAATACAATTTTGAGTAACTCAAACTTACGAAGCTTAAAGGTTGCATCAGGGCACAACTATAAAGTCCTTCTGCTCCAAGTTTTCATATTTTCCAGAAATCCTTGATTTGTCAATTTCAGTTTTGATGTAGGAGAGGAGATAGTTTAATGGTAATTTTATTGTCCTCTCCATTACAGTTTAAAACTTTCCCCACCTAACAAAGCTCTTATAAAAAAATTACCTTTATTACCACCATTTGGTGTATTTTAGTCTAGTTCACTTTTAGAAACTGCTTCGTGGGACCCAGTGTCTACAATTTGTAATTTGAAAAGCCCTTCTGAGAGATGAATGACTTATGTGTATCAATCTTGAGTCTTTTTTTTTTTAACTCTTCTAGAGAGAAAGAAGAAAGATGCAAAGGGGTAGAAAGGCTACCTGTGACTCTAGTTTTACATCAATGTTGAAACAGTGCATTTTTAATATTTTAAAATTAATTAAATAGATCATTCAAAGGGTCCTGCTTCTCCTCTCCCCCCCAGTGTTTCTAAGTGTTGGGATAGTTACACAGGATGATGAAATTAAGAATCAGGGATTAATTAGATCTTTTCCTTTTGTCCATATTCTTTCACTGTCTGTATTTGAGGGAGAGCTTTTCATTATCATGAATGCTGTAGGTAGGCCATCAGTCACAAAGTCAAATGTACTGATAAAACTAGTAAATACATTACTCTAAAGAAAAGTGGATTTTAAACAATTTGTTTTGTGACCCACTTAGAAATTGTAAGAGCATTTAGAAACAGGAACATTGTTCTACTCTTTTCAATTAACAATTTTCCATAATAGTAAAAGATAAAACTCTGAAGATAAAACTAGTATTAAAAGAAGTCTTGTTAATGTTTTTATGTAAAACAATAAATAATTGTTTTATGTAAAACAATAGCTGTGTACTTTTTTTTTTTCGTTTTAATGAAAGTTTACAGAGACTTAGGGTTTCCAGTCATTAATTGTAGCACTTTTCTCCCTGCTCATCCCCTCCCCCAATTCACTTTTCTCCTTGATAAGTAAAAGAAAAACCCATTGCTATGCAATATCCCTCCCCCCAAGTCCACTGCACTGTGCAGCCTTCGTTCTGGAC
>NW_006399860.1:1680790-1682033 GCF_000299155.1 Elephantulus edwardii
ACATTTCTTCATGTGCTTGTTGGCCATCTGAATGTCTTCTTTGGTGAAGTGTCTGTTCATATCCTGTGCCCATTTTTCAATTGGGTTATTTACCTTTATCTTGTTGTGGTGCTCAAATATTTTGTAAATTCTAGATATAAGTCTCTTGTCTGACATGTCATTACCAAATATTTTTTCCCAACCTGTGGCTTCCCTTTTTACTCTGTTGGAGAAGTTTTTGGATGTGCATAAGGATTTGATTCTTAGAAGATCCCATTCATCTATTTTATCCTCTCCTGGTTGTAGATTTTTCAGGATGCTTGGATGACTGTTTATGTTGTGTATTAGGACTTCTAGGGTTCTTCCAAACTTTCCTTTAATGAAGTTTATTGTCCTTGGTTTTAGTCCTAAATCCATAATCCCCTTTTGAGTTGGTTTTTGTGTATGGAGTGAGATGTGGATCTTGCTTGAGTTTTCTATAGATAGTTTTCCAATTTTGCCAACACCATTTGTTAAAAAAGGCTGTTGCTTTCCCACTTGACTGACTTCATCTCTTTGTAAAAAATCAGTTAACCATAGGTAGATGGGCTGATTTCTGGATTCTCAATTCTATTCCATTTATCTATGTGTCTGTCATTGTACCAGTACCATGCTGTCTTTACCATTATGGCAGTGTAGTAGGATTTGAAATCAGGGAGTGAGATGCCTCCAACCTTATTTCTCTTTTTTAAGGAGTGCTTTGTTTATTCGGGGCCTCTTTCCATTCCAAATGAAATTGGAAATAGCCTTTTCCATCTCGTTGAAGAATGGAATTGGTATTTGTATTGGGATTTCATTGAATGTGTAAATTGCCTTTGGTAGTAAGCATAGCATTTATTTTTATTTTCTCCAATTATAAAAAAAAAGTTCTTAAGTAATTGAAAAAAATGCAAAAAAGGGAAAAAACACCTACACATAATCAATTAATTACCATTTTGGTACTTTCTATGCATATTACATTGTCTTATTATTTTTGCTATTTTTTATACTATTTAATTGATACCTTCTTACTGATTGTTGTTGTTGTTGTTGTTGTTGTTCTGTGCCAAGTTGCCTGTGACTCATAGCAACTCTATGTACAACAGCCCTAAACTCTGACCTATCCTGTGCCAATCTCACCATCTCCGACACACCTATTCCCAGTTACCCCAGTCACTGAATCAATCCATCTCTTCAAGGGCCTTCCTCTCCTGCACTGTCCTTTCCACCCTCCCAAGCATGACAT
>NW_006399860.1:1682688-1686210 GCF_000299155.1 Elephantulus edwardii
AAAGTATACAGCCCTGGCGTACACCCTTCCCAATTTTGAACCATGCAATGTTTCCTTGCTCTGTTCTGATGACTGCCTCCTGGTCCAAGTATAGGTTTTGCATTAGGACAATCAAGTTTTCTGGGATTCCCATTCTTCTCAGAGCCAGCCACAGTTTGTTATGATCCACACTGTCAAATGCCCTTGCATAATCAATGAAACACAGATATACATTCTTTTGGTACTCTTTGCTTTCAGCCAAGATCCATCTAACATTAGCTACAATATCCCTAGTACCACAGCCCCATCTAAAACCAGCCTGCCCTTCTGGTAGTTCTCTGTTGATGTGCTGTTCCAGTTCTTTTTGGGTAATCTTCAGCAAAATCTTGCTTGCATGTGATATTAATGATATTGTTCGATAATTTCCACACTCTGTGGGGTCACCTTTCTTTGGAATGGGAACAAATATAGATCTCTTCCAGTCAGTTTGCCAAGTGGTTGTCCTCCAGATTTCTTGGCACAACTTGGTGAGCACATCTAGGGCAGCATGTGTTAGTTGAAATATGTAATTTTTCTCATTTTTTACTCTTATTATAATGATTAATCTTTGTCTTCAGGAAGACAAAGATTCTCATCACTAGCCCAATTGGCAGCACCATGATAAATGGAGAAGAGGTTGAGATTGTTAACAATTTCAGCTTGCTCAGTTCCATAATCAGCACTCTTGAACCAACAGTTAGGAAATCAAAAGATGAATTACATTAGGAAAATCTGCTCTCAGGGACTTTTCCAAAGAGCTAAAGAGCAACAATGTCAGTCTAGAGACTAAGGTGCACCTGATTCAGGCCATGGCTTTCACAAGTACTTTCTACACATCAGAGATCTGGACAATGACTAAGGATGACAGAAGAATGCCTTTGAGTTGTGGTGCTGGAGAAGAGTATTGATACTATGGACTGCTAAGAGAACAAACATTTATCCTAGAGAGGGTAAAACCAAGCTGCTCCCTCAAAGCAAGGATTGTGAAGCTCCATCTTACATACTTCTGGCATGTTTCCAGAAGGGACCAGTCCCTGGAGAAGGACATCATCCTGGGAAGGGTAGAAGAACAGTGCAGGAGAGGAAGACTACAGATGAGATGGATATTGAATTGACATCGTAGCTGAGATAATGGGGGTAGCTTTATCACAGACAGTTTGGCTCTGAATAGGGCGAGGTTCAGAGCTATTGTACATAGGATCACTATGAGTCACAGGTGACCAAATAGATGGCATATAACAACAACCATGATAACGAAATGTATCATATTCTGAACATATCTGTATAATTTATCCCTGCCTCTGATTGATTATTTTATTAAGATAAATTCCTCTAAGTAGGATTGACATCTGTGGAGCATAGGTTTGAAACATTTTAAGACATTTTATATTTCCCAATTGACCTCTCAAATACTTATGCCTACTTACTCACCTTTGGTAGAAAATGCCCATCTTTTTTGTTTTGTGTGTG
The DNA here is from genome assembly GCF_000299155.1 of Elephantulus edwardii. Classification (NCBI taxonomy): domain Eukaryota; kingdom Metazoa; phylum Chordata; class Mammalia; order Macroscelidea; family Macroscelididae; genus Elephantulus; species Elephantulus edwardii. The sequence continues at coordinate 1,684,177 of NW_006399860.1, forward strand.
TGTGTGTGTGTGTGTGTGTGTGTGCGCGCGCACGCGTACGCGTGTGTGTGTACCGTCAAGTTGGATCTGACTGGTACAGGAGGAGATTGCCCCTCCTTCTCCAGCAGAGCATCTGGTGGGTTTAAACCGTGCACCTCTGGGATTGCAGTGCAGCTTCTTGCCAGTAGGCCACCAGAGCTCCCTGAAAATGCCCATCTTATGTGCACCTTTCCTAGCTATTCTTAAAAATACTGCTATTTTTATAAGAGAAATGGAATAGCTCGAATTGGTATTTCTGTGATTTTGAAAATTGTTTTCCTATGTTTATTGGCTATTTTTTTTTCTTGGTAAGGTGGTTTACCTACTTTTTGTACTTACTTAACCCATCATTTGAGTTTTAAAATATCCTTATTATAACAGCCTTTTATACAATGTCCAAACTTTTCATACACTGCCAGTTGGTAGTTTAAATTGGAGCAGGCTTCCTGGTCAGTTCATGTCAATAGTCTTGAAATATGTATAAGTCTTTGAGCCACCATTTACATTTCTAGGAATATTTTCTTTGGAAACGTTGTGGAATGTGTATCAAGAGAAACAAGATGTTCATCTCAGCACTGTTTATAATAATGAAAACTGGAAACACTCTAAAATGTCCAAAGGGACTGCCTAACCTGTTCTATAGAGCAGTCATTAAAAGTGATGTTTTAAAGCTGGAAGATGTTCAGAATGTATTCACTTAAAAAGAAAAGAGGCTATAAAATAAAGTGTTGCAGGACTCTGCATCACCACCACCACCTATAAAAAAAAGAAATTAAGATTCTGGAAAGTTCTCTTGGTGATGAGATCAAGCCTTTTGGTTTTTTGTTTTAACTGAATCTGTATGTTCTTATTTTTCTATAGTGAAACTTGCATTAAAAACAATAGCTTTGCAGAAATGAACAAAATTTCATAAGGGGTCATATTTGGAAGCAAAAATATGCTTGATGTGAAGACATTGATAAATCTTTTCATATCAATGTTATTTTTTAAAAAATATGTTAATGTTCAGTGTTTTTAGACTCACATTATTTAATTGGAATAATATTTGCTCCATTTTAAATTAATGTGAAATTTAAATTTATTCTGGCGATTAAATTTCTGTGCTGCTTAAAACCCTGTTCAAGAGATTTGTCAAATAGCTTTCAGTAAGTCAAGATTCCTTAGTGGAAAAGGAGTTTTGCCCATCTTATACACATTCACTGAATTCAAACTTGCTTTAGTTCTTAACAACATTAAATAAACAGCTTTTGTTCAACAACTAGGAAGCCCTGGCAAACTGGATTGCTAACTGAAGTCAGCAGTTCAAACCTATCAGCTTCTCAGAGAAAGATGTGCAGAGTCACCCCAAGTTGGAATCCACTTAAAGACAGTGGATTTGGGGAGCTCTGGTGGCCTAGTGGCAAGAAGCTGTACTGCAATCCCAAAGGGACATGGTTTGGATCCACCAGATGCTCTGCCGGAGAAGGAGGGACAATTTCCTCCTGTACCAGTCAGATCTGTTTTGACGGTACATGCACAAAAAAAAAGAAAAGAAAAGACATGACAGTGGATTTGTTTATTAACCAACACATAGCACCTACTGAGTGCAGACGTGTTTGAAGTTCTGGTTCTGTAGTGGAGAATAAGCAAAAAAGTTGTTGTTGCCAACACTAGCATCTTTAAAAGCTAGTTTTAAATTATTTAAATGATGATTAAGAAAAAAATGCTAAGAAAAACTAAATGATGGTTTGGGGATACTTATCTTTCATTCTTTTAAGGGGACCACAACTTCCCCAACTCTCTGACCTAAACAGAACTATAATTCATATGTGAAGAGTTTCCTCTTCCTCCACTGCCTTTTCAAAGTAAAAATAAAATCATAACCATTTAGTATTAATCTTTTGCGTATTTCTTAGAACATCTATACTGCTAATACATCTGAGAACAAAGCTTTCAGGTGTGTGCAGAAATAGAATCAAGTTATGAACATGTTCATATTCTTTGTTGTTTGGTCTATGGACTTTTAAATTTTTTTTT
>NW_006399860.1:1686525-1741034 GCF_000299155.1 Elephantulus edwardii
ATTGATTAATGTGATTACTTTATTACAACACTTAATCAAACCTTTATTGTTCATATTCTTTGATTTAGTAATCCCATACCAAGGATTTTCTTTTAGAATCTAGGAAGCTATACCTAGTGCTATATATGAGAATTTTCCTTTTTTTCTCTTCCTAGATCCAAATAAAAGAGGTCAGTGTCTCACAGATGGGTGAGGAGTAGGGGCAGAAGAAAGAATTTTAGTGAACCAAGCATTAGTTGCTAAAATGTATAAATGCAAAATGTCTAGCAATATGTAAAACAAATTATAAAGTCCAAGTAGCATTAGATGTCATTGAGTAGACTGTGACTCTTAGTGATCCCCCTATAAAAAACAGATGTGAACCTTGCCCTGCCCTGTGCCCACCTCCCAGTCTCTGCTAGGCTTGAGCTCTTTGGTGCAGTCACTCTGTCTGCCCATCTTGTTGAGGATCTTCCTCACTATTTCTGACCTTAACATTTCCCAGCATGATGTCCTTCTCCAAGGACTGGTCCCTCCTGACAACATGCCTAAAGTATGTGAGAGAACTACTACAAATAATATATCAATTACTTCTGCATAGAAACAAAAAGGAAACCAAATCAATTGTTTGGTGTGATACCAGGATTAACACGTTTCCACACACTTTTAAATTGACCACCGTGCTTAGAAACACTTTTTTTTTTCAATGTATTACCGTCATTTGAGGCAATGTGCTAAAGAGCTTTTCTTTTTTAATATAACTTCCTATTAATGTCACTATAATATTTATGGACTATCAAAACCAGCTGATTTAATAGACCCATGCTTAGTTTTGGAATAATTATTGACGTGGGCCAAAATATTAACTATCAATCATATTTGGACATAATGGTGAAAGAAGAGAAACAGCTGAAAATCAGTTTTGAATCTTATTAATGTTTAGTTAGATTTCAAATGACCATGACAATGCCATGAAATATTATTGTAGACTACAACTGAATATATAGAAAGGAGATTGATCAGTGGTGTGTATGCTAATTGAAGTGTTCAGGGTCTCATATTTATTTACTTAATGTAGGATGATCACATTAGATTGTAGAAAGATCCACGATCCTTTGTCCCGAAGGTTGGTCAAAGTACACTTGTGTTGGAGACATGATGCATCCAAGGGACTTCACTATACTGACACATCATGTAATTGTTTTGTGCACACCAAGTAAATTACACAGCAGTTAATTTAGTCACCTACAAGGTTAGAAAAGTCTAGACCCATTTCCATCTCAGATGAGATGGATTGACTTGGTGACTAGGTAAGGGGAGTAGATGTGTTAGAGACAACGAGATTGGCTCAGGATAGGGAAGAGTTCAGAGCTACTCTACATAGAGTTGTTATTAGTTACAGACAATGTGATGGCACATATAAACAACACGGTCTTTTTCTGAGGATCTAAATATTAAAAAATGAAAAAAGTATAGCAAGTCTTAAAATTATTAGGGAGTTCTGGTGGCCTAGTGGTAAGAAACTGCATTGCAATCCCAAAGACACATGTTTCAAATCCACCAGCTACTCCATAGGGAAAGGATGAGCAATCTCCTCCCTTGCCATTTATTGCCTCTGAGTTCTGACTCAACAGCGCACAACAACAACAACAACAACAACAATAACTTAAGTGAATTAAGGCAACAGAAAAGAGTTAGTTTGTCTCTTCCGTTTCCACAAATTTGCTGGTAATCAATTGGAGAGAGTCACGAGGCCAAAAAGAATTGACTGATACAGAAGAATTTCATGAAACATGAGCCTATGGTGATGTAGGAGAAAGTTCAAGCTGCTCTGAAGGAATTGGCACAAAACAAGGCCCCAGGAATTAACAGTATACCAGTTGACACATTTCAACAAACAGATACTGCCCTGGATGTGCTCACCAAGTTGTGCCAAGAAATCTGGAGGACAACCACCTGGCTAACTTACTGGAAGAGATTAATATTTGTTCCCATTCCAAAAAAAGGTGACCTGACAGTGTGGAAATTATCAAACAGTATCATTAATATCACATGTAAGCAAGATCCTACTGCAAATTATCCCAAAATGACTGGAACAAAGAACTGGAACATCAACGGAGAACTGCCAGCTGTGCAGGTTGAGTTTAGAAGAGACTGTGGCACTAGGGATATTATAGCCAATGTTAGATGGATCTTGGCTGAAAGCAGAGAATACCAGAGGAATGTCTATATCTGTGTTTCATTGACTTAACGCAAAGGCGTTTCACTATGTGGATTACAACAACTTGTGGCTGGCTCTGAGAAGAATGGGAATTCCACAACACTTGATTGTGCTTATGTGAAATCTATGTTTGGCCCAGAAGGCAGTTGTCAGAAAAAGGAAACACTGCATGGTTCAAAATCAGGAAAGGTGTATGCCAGGGATGCATCCTATCTCCATACCTTTTCAATCAATATGCAGAACAGATCAACTGAGAGGCTGGGCTCTATGAGGACCAATGTGACATCAAGATTGGAGGAAGACTCAACAGCCTGGGTTATGCAGATGACACAACCTTGCTTGCTGAAACTGAGGAGGACCGCAGGCATTTGCTGCGGAAGGTCAAGGACTGCAGCCTTCAATATGGATTGAAACTCAACATCAAGAAAACAAAGCTGCTCACCTTTGGGCCAATTGGTAGCATGAAGATGGTGAAGAGATTGAGATTGTTAACAGCTTCAGCTTGCTTGGCTCCACAATCAAAACTCTTGGTATCAGCAGCCAGAAAATCAAAAGTTTAATTGCTTTGGGAAAATCTGCTGTCAAGGACCTCTCCCGAGTACCAAAGAGCAATGATATCAGTCTAGAGACTAAGGTGTGACTGATCTGGACTATGGTCTTGACAGTTACTTGCTATGCATCAGACAGGTGGACAATAAGAATGATAGGAGAAGAATTGATGCCTTTGATTTGTGGTGCTGGAGAAGAGTACTGAATATACCATGGACTGCTAGGAAAACAGGTTCTTCCTGGACAGGGTTAAGACAAAGCTGCTCCTTGGAGGCAAGGATTCTGAAGCTTCATCTGATATACTTTGACATGTTGTAAGGAGGGACCAGTTCTTATAGAGGGACATCATGCTTGGAAGGGAGGGACAGTATAAGAGAGAAAGATCCTGGATGAGATTAATTGACTTAGTGCCTGGGGTAATGGGAGTAGGTGTGTCCGAGACAATGAGGTTGGCTCATTATATAGTAAGGTTCAGAGTTCTTGTACGTAAGATCTCTGAAGTCACAAGTGACTTGATGACACATAACAATAACAACAACACTAAACTAATATCCAAAGCTACACTTGGAAGTGAGAAGTTGTTATTTACCTTGGAGTTAGAACCAACACAAAGTTGACCCTCCAGCAGGTTTCCAAAGGTCGTAAATTACATGGGAGGAGATTGCTCATCTTTCTTCCACAGAGCAACTGGTAGATTCAAACTGAGTGCCTGTGGGTTTCCCATGCAACCCCTTATCACTAAGTCCTTAGAGCTGTATAAGAAAGAATAGATCAATACTGAAATATTTTAGGAAGTAGCATATTATAAAGAGCCAGTGGTGATAAATAAGTTCAAGCTACATTGATGGCAGGAGCGAAAAATAAGGCCCTAGAAATCAATGGGATACTCACTGACATGTTTTAACTAACAGATGTACCCCTGGATGTGCTCACCAGTCTGTTCCAGGAAATTTGGAAGACAGTTACCTGGCCAAGTGATTGGAAGAGGTCCACATTTTATCTCATTCCTAAGAAAGGTGATCCAACAGAATATGGAAATTACTGAACAACTCCATTATTATCAGATGCAAGCAAAATATGTCTGAAGGTCATCCAAACAATGGTTAGAACAGGTCATTGACAGAGAACTCCGGAAGTTCAAGCTGGATTTAGAGGAGGGCATGGCACCAGGGATATTATTGTTAATGTCAGATGGATCTTGGCTGAAAAAGCAGAGGCTATCAGAAGAATGACTGTTTGTGTTTTATTGACTATACAAAGGCATTTGACTGTGAATCATAACAAATTATGGCTAACCTTGAGAAATGGATATTCTAGAACACTGAATCATGTTTATATGAAGTCTATACTTAGACCAAAGGCTATTGTTTGAACACAGCATGGGAACATTGCATGGTTTAAAATCAGAAAAGCTTTGGTCAGGCTTGTATCCTTTCTCCATACCTATTCAATCTATATTCTGAGCAAATTTGAGAAATTGGACTTTGTGAAGAAGAGTGTGGCTTCAGATTGGGGGAAGGCCCATCAACAACTTGTATTATGCAGATGACACAATCTTGCTTGCTGAAAGTGAGCAGGACCTGGAATGCTTGCTCCAGAAGATCATAGACTGTAGATTTCAATATGGATTACATCTCAATGCCAAGAAAATAATCCTCACCACTGGACCAAGAGGCAGTGTCATAATAGATGAAGAAAAGATTAAAATTGCCATTGATTTCATCTTGTTTGGATACATAGTCAACACTGTTTGTACCTGCAGTCGGGACATCAAGAGATGTATTACATTGGGCAAGTCGTCTCTCAGGGACCTCTCCACAGTCCTGAAGAGCAGTAATGGCAGTTTAAAGGTTAAGCTGCACCTGATTTAAGCTATAGTCTTTCCAGTCACCTGCTATGCATCTGAGAGCTAGGAAGTGACTAAGGAAGACAGGAGAATTGATGCATTTGAGTTGTGGTGTTGGAGAAGACTACTGAACATCCCATGAACTGCCAAAAGAGCAAATAGCTATGTTTTGGAAAAAATCGAGCCAGAGTTCTCCCTGGAGGTAAAGAAGGTGAAGCTTCCTCTCACATATTTTGGACATGTTGGGAGAGGCTATTCTTTGAAAAGGGACATCATGCTTGGAAAGGTAGAGGGTCAGTGCAGGAAAGGAAGACCCTCAAGGAGACGATTGATACAGATTCTGCAGCCAATGGACTCAGATGTTTCAAGGATGAGAATGAGGGTATAGAATAAGACAAATTCAGATCTGTTCATAGGGTTGTACTTGAATTAATGGCACTTAACAACAACAGCTATACTTAGGATATTTAAAATGCATTAAAATGCATCACAGTAAATTTAATGTCACTTTTTAACTTGAATGAATTTGTATGGTGCTGTAGCTGGGGTCTTTCTATTTTTAATGTCTTGACTTTAAAAAAAAACAACTTTTTTTTAAAATTTTTTTTTTTTACAGAGGTTTTGGATTTCCATTCATTCATTGCCACAATTTTCTCCCTGCCCACCCCTCCCCACCAGCTCGCTTCCCTCTCCGAAGAGAGAGAGGAAAAAAAAAATCCTTCATTAGTATACAATTCCCACGTCCCTTCCCCCCACCCCCCACCGTAGTCTCCCTTTGGTTGGAACTTTGAACTGTCCATCTCTTCCTAGCTTTACAAGATATGGAAAGACTTGGATCATCCATCTGCCGATAATTTGTCACTTTATTAGGAAGCCTTTTACCAGCATGTTGCAGGAAGGGACCAGTCCTTGGAGAGGGACATCATGCTTGAGAAGGTGAAGGGAGAGCACAAGAGAGGAAGACCCTCGATGTGATGGATTGACTCTGACTGAGAAGTGGGGGTAGGTATGTCAGAGACAATGAGGCTGCCTTAGGAAAGTGCAAGGTTCAGAGCCATTGTACATAGGGTTGCTATGAGTTCCAAGTGACATACAAACAACATTTAAAAATAGATTTTTACATTGTCATATATAAGCCTAGAGGAACAATTGGAGAAAATTTTTATCTCCCTGTGGCCAGTGATAAACTTTGAATCTAGTAATCATTGTCTCATTTATTCAATCTTTTTTTTTTCAATATCACTATTCATTTTTATTTCTCAGTCATTTGTCTGAATTGAGTTTTTAGATTAAAATTCCTTTTAAATTGGTTGGATTTTGTTGTTGTTAGGTGCCATTAAGTCAAGTACTAGACATAGCGATCCTACAAACAACAGATCTGAACCCCGTCCTATCCTGTCCGATCCTCACAATCTCTCACACACGTTAGCCTATTGCTGAGTCACTGCATCACTCCACCTGGTTGAGGGTTTTCCTCTCTTTTGTTGTTTTTCTTTCCACTCATTCATTATTGCATATTTTCCTCCCTACCCCCTCGATTTGCTTTTCTCTTTAAAAAGATTCTTTCACTGTTGCACAATTTCCACCCCCACCCCCACCCCTAGTCCACTTTCTATGCACTTCTTATTCTGGACTGCTGTCATGCAGATAATACTTAATCACATATTTCTTTTAGACAGTTCTTTCCCTCATCTGCTTCAATGTAGTGTTCATTATTTATCCTCTCTTCTATTAGTTTTCCCCTACTCCCTATGTCAGTCCTGTTTTATAACAGAGGCCTTTGCAGTGTCCTATTGTAATTGAAATATTTCACTCAGCATAATGTCCTCCAGGGTCACCCATTTTGTATAATATTTTATGAATTCCTTGTTTTTCAGTGCTGTGTAGAATTCCATTGTGTGAATATACCACAGCTTCTCTATCCATTCATTTGTTGATGGGTACTTGGGTTGCTACCACTCTTTGCTATTGTGAACAATGCAGTAATAAACATGGGTGTGCATATATCTGTTTGGGTGACAGTTCTGATTTCTTTAGGGTATATTCCCAGTAGTAGAATTGTTGGGTCAAATGGTTTTTCTATTTCCAAATTTTTGAGAAAGCATCATATTGCCTTCCATAGTGGTTGCACCATTTTATACTCTCATCAATTGAATAAGGGTTCCAGTTTTTCCAAAACATCACGGACATTTGTTGTTTGCTGTTCTGTTAAATTTGGCTATTGTTACAGGGATGAGATCGTACTTCATAGTTCTTTTGATTTGCATCTCTTCATGTGTTTGTGTGCCATCTGAATGTCTTCTTTGGTGAAGTGTCTGTTCATATCTTGTGCCCATTTTGCAACTGGGTTGTTTATCTTTTTGAGGTGCTGGAGTATTCTGTGAATTTTAGATCTAAGTCCCTTATCAGCATGTCATTACCAAATATTTTTGCCCTATTGGAGTGGTTTTTTTAAAAATGTGCTTAGGGATTTGATTCTTAGACGGTCCCATTCATCTATTTTATTCTCTCCTGATTATAGGTTTTTCAGGATGTTTGGGAGATTCTATGGCTTAGGGATTCTAGAGTTCTCCCAAGCTTTTCTCTGATGAAGTTTATTGAAGTAGTTTATTGATGAAGTCCTTCGTTTTCCTCCTAGGTCCTTGACCCACTTTGAGTTGGTTTTTGTGTATGGTGTGAGGTGTGGGTCTTGCTTAAGTTTTCTACAGGCTTTCATTTCCCTACTTAATTGATTTCATCTCTTTGTAAAAAATAAGTTGACCATAGGCAGATGAGCTGATTTCTGGGTTTTACATTCTCTTCCATTGATCTGTGTGTCTGTCATTGTACCAGTACCATGCTGTCTTGACCACCACAGCTGTGTAGTAGCATTTGAGATCAGGGAGTGAGATGCCTCCTACTTTGTTTTTCTTTTGACAGGAGTGCTTTGCTTATTTGGGGTCTCTTTCCATTCCAGATGAAATTGAAGATTGCCTTTTCCATCTCATTGAAAAATGGAATTGGTATTTGTATTGAGATTGCATGAACTTGTAAATTACCTGTGGTAGAATTGTCATTTTCACAATATTGAGTTTTTCTACCCATGAACGTGGTATATTCTTCCATTTCTTCAGGTACCTTTTTGTTTCTTGTAGTAATGTTTTGGGATTTTCTTTAAAGAAGTCTTTTTTTTTCTAGTTAGATTTGTGCCCAAGTATTTAATCTGGTAGTTAGCTATTGTGATGGGTATTGTTTTTCTTAGCTCCAGTTCTGTATTCTCTTTGTCACTGTAGAGAAATCCAACTGATTTTTATATGTTGATCTTGTATCCTGCCACTTTGCTGAATTGGTCAACTATGTCCAGTAGTTTTCTCGCTGAGTTAGGGTTTTCTAAGTATACTGTCATATCATCTGCATATAGAGATAATTTTTCCCCCTCTTTGCCAATTTGGATACCTTTTATTTTCTTCTGTTGCCTTATTGCTATCGCTAAGACTTCCATTACAATATTGAATAGGAGAAGTTCTCAAAGGGAATGCCTTTAATCTCTCTCCACTGAGAATGTTGACTCTTGGTTTTGCATACATACTTTGTACAATGTTGAAGAAATTCCACTCTATTCCTATTTTATTGTTGTTGTTGTATACTGTCGAATCAGATCCAACTGGCACAGGAGGAAATTGCCCCTCCTTCTCCAGTGGAGCATCTGGTGGATTTGCAGTGCAGCTTCTTGCCACTCAGCCACCAGCACTCTCCTATTCCTATTTTGTTGAGTGTTTTAATCAGGAAAAGGTGTTGGATTTTGTCAAAGGCCTTTTCTGCATCAATTGATAGGATCATGTGGTTCAATCTTAAGAATTTTAATATCTACTAGGTAGAAAGCAATGTGCCAAGTGCTGGAATACAGTAATAAGCTAAGACAGGCAAGGTTTTTGCCCATCCAGAAGTAAGAGGTTAGTGGGAGTAGGCAGACAGAGAACAGCAAATAAACAAGGTAACTGGATTGTGATAAATGTTACAAAGGAAGGGCACCGGATGATAAGGCAGAAACAAGTAGGGGTGGGGTAGGCTTTAGGTTGCTCTGGGAAGAGTTAAGACGTTTATCTCAGGCCCTGTCTCTTTTCGTAATGGTCCTTAGAACAATCTCTGAGTCTATTGGAATGATGAGTGTGGAGGGAATTTGAGAGTGTGCTCAAACTTGTATATATTTATTTTCAACTATGAAACTTCTGAAAGGAGCCCTGGTTGAAGAACTTCTGAAATGAGCAATGGTTGAAGAACTTAGCTGCTAACCAGAAGCACATTGGTATGACCCCACCACCCACTCTGAGGGGAAAAGATTTATGAGTCTGCTTGTTAAGGATTTATAGCCTTGGAAACCCTATGTGCTCACTGTGAGCCTGAATCAACACCATAGTGAGAGTCTGATTTTGACAAAGGAACTTCTGAAATTCTAACACAACTAACACCTCAGTCTTTTAGAATGGTCTCAATGTGGTTTTGTTGATGTTTTGTTATTAGCTGTCATTTTGGAGCATCTAATACATGACAACTCTATGTACATTTGACTGAAGAATATGCATTTATGACTCAGGACTATAGTAGGCTGATCTTCAGAAGTTATCACCATGCTTTTCTTCCTAGTCTGTCTTAGTCTGGAAGCTCTATTAAACATGTTCAGCATTATAGCAACCATAATCCATCTGCATTTGGCCAAGTCTTTCACTTGGGAAAATTCAACCACTGAAACAAATATCTCATTAATTAAGCTTGCCAAATCAAAGTCGTTATTGTCTAGTTGATACCTACTCATTGCAATCCTCTTTACTTCTGAGGTACTAAGTGTTTATGGGAGAAGACTATCCGTTTTTCTCCCGAGAAATCTTTGGGTTAACAACCCAACATGCAATTCACTATGCCACCAGATTTTCTTAATATCTTAGAATGTTTTAAATGCAGGCTTTGTACCTAAATGTCAACATCTAATTAAAAAATACAGTATGTGGCAAACATGCATGTTTGGGTACAGGGTCTCTTTTCTGACTTGTAATTGTAAGTCAGCATGCCCCTCTATAATTTCACAATACAAATTACATTTTCGTTTTGGTAGTCTCTATTTTTCTTCTTGTGTATTTCTGCATTTATTCATGACAACAAATGCCCACTGAAAATAGATAAGGTCCTGGAGATCCTGCAGTGAGCAAAATACACAGCAGTCTCTGCTGTTGTCGAGTTGCAGTTTTTTGGTCATGCCACTTCTTTGTGCTTTCTGATGTTATGCTAACATACTCCAAGTGTCACTGCTTACAACAACCTTTTTATGTGATGTAAATAGATCTGTTTTATGTTCTGCAGTTCTTGACACTTAAACGTTATTATTGGCGGTGATTTTTATCCTCTGAGATGTGGGTAATTTAACTTTTATTAAGGTAATTTTGGTATGTTAGATACTCAACCCTTTGGGCCATTACAGTGCTTTTCTTTGTTTAGGAGCATAAACTACTTGTCCCTGACTGATAGTGCAGTCCTGACATAGCTAAAGTGAAGATCCAACTTTAAACATTGTGAGATAAATCATTTCCACATTCTTGCTTAAGTAGCTGTTTTAGTATAGAGAAGCACATTTTCTGTTGAAAGCCAACCCAAGTATCTCCTTGACCCAAGGTCTCAACAATTTTGAGCAACATAGGTATGATGGTTTGAAAAGAGTTTGAAAAAAAAAAAAAAAAGATCCTGCAGAATTGACATTTTTTTCCTCTCTGAAGAATTATTGACACAAGCATTCCTTTGAAACAGTATAATTCACCTATAACACTATGAAAATGGAGTCTCTTTTAATCTCTTGGTATTTCCTGACATTCTAGAATTACTGTGTCAGGATTTACTAAGCATTAGCTTAGCAACAGCTACACCTCGCTAGGCAGATTTCTAAATTCCTGGAAATGTTTTCATCCCAAGGTAGTGAAATAAACCTGCAAAATTTAGTGGGGTTTTTTAAAAATGCTTTTTACAAAAACTGTGCCCCGTTTTGTGTATAAGACTACTATCTGTGTGGTAGGCTGAGTGATCATATGAAAGTATATGACTATGTATGGGGTTGGTTAACACCATTTGGGAGTAGAATAGAAGCAAGAGAGTACCTCTCACCTCTTCATGTTTGTGTTAAGAGCTATGATGAGTCAATCCTGACTCACTGCAACACGACACTGTATGGTGAAGTAGAACTGCCCTATATGGAGCTCTGGGTAAGGAGTTGTGCTGCCGACCCAAAGGCAGGTAGTTCAAATCCACCAGTTGCTCTGGCGGGGTGGGGGGGGATAAAGATGGGCAGTCTTCTTCAGTGTGATTTACAGCCTCTGAAAACCCACTGAAGAGTCAGCTATGAGTCAGTTCTGAGTGGGTGAATGATAGGATGTCTTAGGCTGCGGTATTTACCAGAACAGAACCCTAGATCTTTTTTCCCCCATGGAGGAAACTATTTACGTTTGAGTTAGCAGTATGGATGTGAATATTCTTTCACCAGACATTTAACCACTTTACTACTAGGGCTACTTGCTGAGAACTGTGTTGCTTGGTGTCGTGAGTTAACTACGTCTCATAGTGACCCCATTATTAGGTGCCACTGAATAAACTATGACTCAGAGTGACCCCTGTGAACAACAGATCTGAACCGTGCCCCATCCTGAACCATCCTCATGCTCAGCCCTTTGTGGTAGGCACTGTGTTGGTCCATCTTGTGACCCTACCTATATTTGTGGCCAGAAGAGTGCTGCTCCCCAGTTATACCGGGTGTGGGGGAAAAAAATCCATTTTTGAGAAACAAATCTCAAAACAAGACTGCTCTTTACTTTTCCACCTGGATACTGGGCTGGTTTCAGGGGCTCTGTCTATTAGTTTGTGAAAACTTAACTCTCCCTAAAAGTAGGACCTTGGGACCCTGGTTTTCATGGCTGATTTCTTCAGAGAAGGGCCTGAGCCAGAAATTGTTGGCAGCTGTGGGCTGAAGCCCGCCTGTGTACACTTGTAATCTGTGCCCTGAGCCTCGGTAGAGCTAGCTGGGTTGACTTTGGGGGAATCACAGTGGTGGAAGCGATATGGATGTGACTGCACACTCAGTACCTGCCTCAGTTTTTGAGGGATAAATACTTTGAAAATGCTATTGATTTATTTTCATACTTATCCACTGATTTTATCTACTTAAATCATAGGACTTATGTCAATCCTAAGTATTTTAACATTTGTTTTCTTTCTTGCAAATTATTAAAGCAGTAAATCAGACTTATAAAAATTCAGGGAAAAGAGGTAAAAAATCGCCCAAATCCAGCTATTCCATCTTTTCTACATTGAGATATTTCTTAGAACGTGGTTACGATCATAACACACATACATTTTGGTTTTTGCTTTTTGTTTTAACATTGCCCTCACCATTTTTCCACATTGTGAGTCTTCATAATGAATTTTCCATGGCTGTGTGACATTAGGAAGCTGTCCCACTATATTTTTCCCCACTGCTGAACATTTAGATTCTGATTTTGCTGTGAATATATTTAAATATTATTTTTTCCTCTGTGTCAAAGAAAGCAGGCCTTTTTATGGTCCTAGAAGCATGTTATTAAATTGCTTTACAAAAGGTTTGGATTTTCTGGGTCTTTTTTCTCACCCAACTTTAAAGGTGACTCATCAGCATGAGGCAGCGCTTACACTTTTGTTCAGTTAATTATTATTCCCATATTCGGCAGAGAGAAGCTCCGTGCACATCTGATTTCCTTCTGATTGCTTTCATGGTTTGGAAGTGACTTGTTGAGAAAAAATGGCCTGGCCCTGAGACATTCCAGACTACAGAGCCATCACTTTTGAAAAGTCTGGACCAATCCCAATTTAGTAATCCGTTCCCAGAGTTGTTCATATTTCTTTTGGCAAACATATTTGTCACCGGGGCCCAATGCAGCAGAATGGGTGAAGTCATGGGGTGAGTGGATCCAGGGGCCTGTTTTAGCACTGGCTTGGTTGGCAGTGTGTGGCCAGGTGTCTGGGTATTTTGAAAGAAGTAATTTTGAAAAGTAATTTGCAATTCATAAATATGAATAGTGTCAGAAGAGCCATATGCAGATCATCTGTGAAGATTCTCTTGTCTGTGTGGAGGACGATCATTTGATTATGGTGACAGCCGGGAAGCTGGGACCCCTTGGTCCTGGTTGATGAGTCACACTTCTTGTGCTCAGCAGCAGATTGCTTGACTTGGGAAATCCCCATCTGACAAGAAAAGGTGTTACAAACAAAACCAAATTTCATTTCAGTGCAATCAAGTCCTCTTCTCCACATAGAGACCCTATAGGATACAGTAGGGGTTCTGTCTGTCGTGGAAGCCGACTGCCACATCTTTATCTTGAGGAGTGGCTGGTGGATTCCAACCGCTCACTTTTCAGTTGCCAGCTAAGTGTTTAACCACTGTGCCACCAAATACCCAGAAATTGTCTAACTTCTCTGTCCAGTGCACAACTCCAGTTGTATCCCCAATTTTTGTTTCCTTGTTCACTGGTGCTTCTTTCGGATGACAGTGGGAAAAAGTGGGTGTGAAATACAAACTGGTATTTATAAATCAGATATTCCATTAAAATTTTTTAATTATAGAAAAAGAAAACACATGCATACTAAAGCTTGAATTTCTTATTAATGTCAATTTAGATAGGTATTACCCCAAAATCTGACACACCACCCCCCATAGCTTCAGTTATTGTATCAATCCATCTTATCCAGAGTCTTTCTCTCCTGCGCTGTCTCTCCACCCTGCCAAGCATGATGTTCTCCAAGGACTGGTCTCTCCTGGCCACATGCCCAAAGTATGTGAGACGGAGGTTGGTGTGTCGGAATTATGAGATTGGCTCAGGGTAGGGAAGGGTTCAGAGCTGCTATACATAGGATCACTGTGGGTAGTAAGCAACTCGATAGCACATAACAACAACAAAATTATAAGTTGTATAATGTTTGGTTGATTTTTTTTTTTTATTTAAGCCTCTTGTTTAGTGTCAATAGGACCTGGTAGAGGGCCTTTGTATTTAAAAGTTGGTTGGGCCTACAGCCCTCACATCTAGTGTTGTTATATTTTGGAGGAACATTCTTCCAAGTGGTACAGCACTGGCCTGTCAATTTGCTGTACAGATGTACCTCATGGTTGCTGTGATGCTGAACCCTGTACCAATGCTGTACCCTATGCCAAATGCCGTAATGGTCACCCATGGTGGACAGTGTTTGGGGGAGATCCCAGATTCAGAGAGATTTGGAAGCAGGAGTGGCATCCACTTCCTAAACAACATGCCTTTGGAAACTCTATAAACTTAGAGAAACAACAATAATTACAGAGCAGAGTTCAGGTCTTTCGTTCATATGATCACTGTGAGTTGTGCGGTCAACAATAAACAACCCCCCAAAAAGGATAGAGTAATGAGCTGGGCTGCCAATGCAAAGGTACTCAGTTTGATTCCACCAGCTGCTTTGCGGGAGAACGGGTGGGCAGTCTCCTGTGGTATTTATTACCTTTGAAAATGTGCTGAGGGATCATCTATAGGTCAGTTCTGACTGGAAGATATATAACAGCAATAACAACATGGAGACAAAAAGAAATAACATTTTAAAAACACTGGTGATGTTTTGTCCAGGTTAGAAGTTGAAATTAGCACACTGAGCAACATTCTCTTCATATGCAAAAGCCAAAGATTATTATTTAGAAAAAATTTGTATTTGGAAAAACTAACAGCCATTGGTAAGCACATAAGCTATTTCAAAACTCAAAAATTCATTGCTGTTGAATCAGAACCAAATCATAGCTGACCCTTCACTGGGTTTTTGGATGCTTGGGAGAAGAGTGTCCATCTTTCTCCCATTAATCTACCAGTGGATTCGAATCACTATCTACCTTTGGGTTAGCAGTGCAATTCTTTATGGAATGTATTTAGGGAGGAACTCAATCCCTATGCTTTCTGGTAGGGCCTTGACCCCTCGGCCCAAAGGTTGAAACTGCTGTAAGTAGTATTAAGCACTTTAAAGCTATCTACATTCAATCAAATTCAATAATGTTTTATTTGATCACTTACTGTGAGATTAGCTCTATGTGAGGTGCTAACCCCAAACAAAAACTCAAACTCACCGCCAGCAACTTTCCATTGGGTTTCTGAAACTATAAATCATTATAGGGCTCCTTATTCCAGAACTGCTAGCCAAAAGGTTGGCAGTTCAAACACACTCAGAGTGCCTGGGAAGACAGGCCTGGCAACCTGCTTCTGAAAGGTCAAAGCCATGAAAATCTTACAGAATCATTCTACTCTCAAGCAAGATGATAGAATAAAAATAGATGTCTTCGAGTTGTGGTGCTGGACCATCAGGAGAACTAACAGATCTGTCCTGCACAGGGTGAGACCAGGCTGCTCCTTGGAAGCTAGGATTTTGAAGCTCTGTCTCACATATTTTGGGCATGTGGCCAGGAGGGACCAGTCCTTGGAGAGGGACATTATGCTTGAAAAGGTTGAGGGACAGCATGGAAGGGGAAGATAGACAGATTGACACAGAAACTGGTGTGTCAAGAGACAATGGGATTAGCTCAGGGGAGAGCAGAGTTCAGAGCTACTGTTCATAGGGTTGATATGGGTCACAAGCAACTTGATGGCACATAATAACAACAGTAGTATCACTCTGAGTTGAAACTGACTTCACAGCAGCCACTACCGCCGAGCAGAACTGCAGTGAAAAAGAGCAGGTCCTTGTTGAGAGAGACAGACAGAAAGTCAACAAATGAAAATATGCTATCAGATGTAGATAAGTGTTACAAAGAAAAAGCAAAGTACAGCGATAAAGAGTGATGGGACGGAAGAGTCTTGTTTGGGTAGAACTTTCAAGACAAATAAGGATCCCTGGTGGCATAGTGTGTTATCTGACAGGCCGCTATCCTAAAGGTCCTAGGTTCAAATCCACTAGCCACTCCAAGGTAGACTCCACCCATAAAGATTGACAGCCTCAGATACCTGATGGAAGTTACCAGGATCCCAAACTGACATGGTGGCAGGAGGTTAAGGTAAATTTGCCCCAGACAACATTTGACAGAATAGTGGAGAAAGTCAGGGAATGCAGAGCTTTTTAAACAAGACTGTTTTAGGAAGGGTATCCCAGGATGATGAGATACCAGCATGAGTTATCTCCTGCTGAGACAGGCCCTGCAGCAGAAGCTAGCTGAGGCAGACGTGCACTTGGATCCATCCCATTAGGAGGCCAGCATTTTGGCTGAAGTGGAGTGAACAAGGAAGAGAATAGGATAGGAAGTGGACTCTTCAGAAAATGTTGTTGTCCCGTCAAGTGGGAACAGACCCAGAGCTGTCCTTCCTGTGGGTTTTCAGAGGCTGTAAATCACACAGGAGGAGATTGCCCCTCTTTCTCCCGTGGAGCAGCTGGTGGATTCAAACAGCATGCCTTTAGATTGGCAGCACAGCTAGCGCCTTACCCCCGGGCTAAAGTAAAAAAGGCACATAGGATTTTCCACTGTGAGACCCACTTTCCACATTGTAGGAACCCTGGTGATACAAAAGCTAGGCTCTTTGTTGCTCATTGAAAGGTTGAAGGTTGGAACCCACTCAGCAACTTTAGGGAAAAACACCTGGCAATAAAAACACCTTCCATAAAGCTTACCACCAGGAAAGCCCTTCGGGGCAATTGTTCTCTGTTGTACAACCACTGAGTCAGAACCAATTCATAGCTGACATTCCATCGAATTTTCAGAGACAGTTAATCTCATGGGAGGAGATTGTCGTCTTTCTGTCTCAGAACAGCTGGTGGATTTGAACCATGCGCCTTTGGGTTGACAGTGCAATTGTTTCTACGTCTCTGTCACATAAGGAAACCTAAAAGTCAGAACTGACATAATGGCATTCAAAATCAAGTCGCATGTGTTTATATCTATATGAATTAACGTTTTGAAAATGGAAAGCTATTTCTCCAGTTATATAAACCATATTTGAAGTACCAGGAGTGGTATCCACTTCCTAAATAACATGCCTCTGGAAAATATGAACTTGATAAATGTCAATAGTTATACGAAGGCTTCAGGCCTTTTGTTCATAGGGTAGCTATGAGTCATACTCACCTCGAAGGCAATCAACAACAACAAGCAGCAGTTACTAATTTAGTCAGAAAGACACACCTCTTACATTAAATAAATTTATATTGGACAATTCTACTAGAGTCTTACAGGCCTTTGTAGAGACTTTCCCTTTTCTTGTCAATAAATACACTTCATGGCTTGAGCATGGTAGACATTGTGACAATGGTACAAGCTAGGGCGAGCTGGCTACAAGTGATAGTCGACAGCACCTAACAAAAATAACAAATAGCTTCTGAAGAGTTTTGAATAGAGAAGGAATACTCCCCGAGTTGTAATCAAAGAAGTCCTGGCTACAGTTTTAAGACTAGACTAAGAGGACAATGGTGAAAACTGGGAAACCATTGATAGTAGAGAGAGACAAACAGCTGTGACTTGGATGAGGCGGTATCAGTGTCAATGATGAAATATTTGGATAGGGGATTTTTCTCCCCCCTGAAGACAGAACCAATAGGATTTCCTGGTGGACTTAATGCATGGTGTGAGAGAAAAGTGATAGAATGTGTTACAAGTGATGATGAAGGTGAGACGACAGAACACAGGTGGAGGGATGAGGATATGTGCGCCTCTTGAACTGGAGAAAAGGCAGAGGGTGAGGTGGGCTCAGAGTGGGAGAAGAAGACCTAGAGAGCTTTCGTTGACGGGTCACAGGAGAGGTAAGTGCCCCAGAAGTTTAAAGAGGGTGGAGAAAGCTCCTAATAGTTGTTGGAATGTGAGATGAAAAGAAAAACACATTACAGCTGTGAGACTGTGTTGAGGGCTCACCTGAAGTTGACCATGAGCCTATCCACAATTTCATCTCCCACAGAGTTCACCTGCTTGAGTGCAAGCAAGGGGAAACAGATGGCTGGGTTCATTCAGGGCTGGAGTTTTCTTGGGTGCGTTTGTAGGAAATATAAAGACAGTTTATGGTGCAACCACTATGGAAGGCGGTATGGTGCTTTCTCAAAAAGTTGCAAATAGAGATACCATTTGACCCAGGAATTCCACTACTGGGAATATATCCCAAAGAAACCATAACTGACATCCAAGCACCCATGTTCATTTTGGCTTTGCTCACAATAACAAGGAGTTGGAAACAACCCAGGTGCCCATCAACAAACAAATGGATAGAGAAGCTGTGGTATATTCACACAATGGAATACTATGCTGCATTGAAAAACAAGGAACTCATGCAATATTATTCAAAATGGGTGAGCCTGGAGGACATTATGCTGAGTGAAATATCTCAGTCAAAAAGGACAAATACTGCATGGTGCCACTGCTGTAAAATGGGACTGATATCAGGGTTGGGGTAAGACTGAGAAAAACTGGATCAATTGTGTATACTACACTGAAACAGATGAGGGAGTGAATAGTTTAAAAGCGATGTATGATAGGGTATTATGGTTATCACAAGAGTCTACAATTAAGGTTGCTTAGTGGAATGTACTTGGGGCGGTGGGAGTGGTGTGGGGGGATTGTGTACCAGGGAGGGAGTTTTACGTTTCAAAGAGAGGAGTGAACTGGGGTGGGGAGGAGGGCTGGGCAGGGAGAGAAGTGTAGCAGTGAATGAATGGACATCCAAAATCTCTGTAAATGTTCATTAAAATTATTAAAATAAAAAAATTACAAAAAAAGAAAGTTTAAAGATTGGCAAAAGGTTATCAAAATAACCTTTTGTTATTAAATAGTATAACGAGGATGGACTGAGAAAAGTAAAATGAATGGAAGATCAATAAATTGTAAGAAAGCAGAGAGGTGAACATTTAGAATTGTTAGGTTCCTTGAGGCCGACTCCTACACGTCGTGGACCACAGGTGGAAACCCTGGTCGGTCCTGCACCATCGTCACACTCTCCACTGTGCTCAAGTCCAGTGTGACTACAAGTCACAGTGCCACCCATCCCTTTAGAGATCTTCCTCTCTTTCTCTGACCCTTCACCTTTTAAGGCATGGCACCTTGCGCCACCCAAGTATTTTAAAGAATTGGTGCTGTTGATGATGATTGAATCAGTAAATTTTAACTGCTGTCCAGACCTAGAGAGCATTCATTGACGGGTCACGGGAGAGGTAGGTGCCCTGGAAGTTTAAAGAGGGTGGAGAACTCATGGAGTTCTCCCCTAACTCATGGAGACCCCATGCAGGATAGAATGAAGCCTACTCATTCCTGCGCGGCCCTTGTGGTTTGTTAGGGATTAGACTGTTCTGATCCACAGGATTTCTGCTGGTTGATTTTAGGAAGGAGATTGCCAGTCCTTCATGGCCACCCCATTTTAGTCTAGAAACGCAGCTAAAACATGTTCAGTATCACAGCAACGTGTTAAGTTTCCACTGACAAATGTGGTACATGAGGAGCTATGGTCTGGAATCAAGCCCAGGTTTCTTGCATGGAAGAGGTGAGTCCTACCCTGAATCACCATGAATCCATCCCCTTGAAAGTCATACATCTGAGTATTCGTTATGGTGAGATTTACCAAGTCGCAGGATCCCATACACTATAATCTCGTACTGAACCCTATCGAAACAAGCTAACCAAAAGCCCAGGAGCTGGTAACCAACTTTACAGTCCTGAACCTGTCACAGACCAGCTGTGTGATTACAGAGCTTGAGGAAATGAACTCTCATGGTCCCTTCCATATCTAATTTGTGACTCTCTGACCTCCTTATAATATCCTCTTTTTCATCAGGGGAGATTTGTCTATTAAAAATATGCAAGCCTGCAAATATTTATCTGGTAACATCTCTTGGAAGAATAACCCTTGGAAAACTGCCTTCTGGCTCCCAGTCTAGAATCTTGACCATGTGGTCATCAGAGTGGGGGTGCAACCAGCAGCCTTTACGGAAAGGTGTCTTTCAAATCCTGAGTGGCAAGCTTTGAATTCTCCACTCACTTCTACTTGTTTCACCTATAAAGCGTTTTACCTCCTCTTCATCTTGGAAGTGTGTTATTACAGGCGAGTACCTTCTGCAGAAAAGACAGAATAAAATGTGATGATACGCGTGACAAAAAATGACTTATGAACATTGGAATATTTACTTAGGACAGCTTTCATGAGGCTGAACTGCTACCTATCCCCTCCCCAAAACGGCAGAGAGGGTAGGAAGGTAAATTTTAACAGGCTGAGCCTTGTAGACTTGGTTGATGAAGTAACCAGAAGTTTTTCGCTGAAATAATCACGTTGTTTGCCAAAGTTGCCTCCCAGGAGCCTTTGAGGGTCATTAGGATGATGTAACTACTGCCTTACCTGCAATTTGAAGTGGTTGAGCCTCTTGAAGGACAGAAAACAAAAGAAGGGCGTTGAAATGCAAATAGATCGCTCTAGGTTCCAGTTCCTGACTGCAAAAGAAAACCAAAGTTAACACCAAAGCCTGCTGTGGCCTGTGGAAAGAAAAGAAAAATAAGATTTCTTTCTCTCTCTCTTTTTTTTTTTTTTTTTTATTATCACCCTAGGTAGGTAAGAAAAGCAAAAGCAAATAAAAACAAGCAAAGGCTTTCATACTTGGAATTTGCTCAGGACCAGTTGAATAGCTAATTGTCTCTTGTTTTCATCCCTTCCCCTCACCAACCCCCATTTTTCTCCCTTGCCTGAATAGATAATCCTTACAAAACATCTATTCATTCTACAACAGAAAATTTCAGGAATACTAGATACTGACCTTGACAAGAGTAATAGATGGAGATTGAGTGATGGATTTGTACGTGTTGTGGCTGACGTGAGGTTTAGTGCTTTGTAGCGTTGATGAACATTTCTGCAATAGCAAAGGAAGATTTATGGCTTTGTAATCAGTAAGCACAATGAAGGCTTTAACTTGTAGATGGCTTTGTAAGATATAACATTATTTTCATCATGTATTTTTCTTTGAACACAAGCTGTTTTGTTGCTTCAAAGGACTTGCTGGTAATTAATGGGGGCTCACTTTCATATTTCTAGGTGATCACTTTAATTGACATGCAAACAGTTCTTTTTTTATGAGAAATAAAGTGAGGAATCAATGGAACCTAGTAAACAAGTCACTGTCAAATTCTTCATTGTTAGATTATATTTAGGTTCTTGGATTTCTGCTGCGAATAGTTTGTGTGACGCTGAGTTAATTATTCTACTTTTTTTTTATAAAAAAAGTTATAAAATTTGAATGAGAAATATGTGAGAGTGGAAAAAAGAAGTAAAAGTGTTCTTAAGTCCCACAAAAATGGTGTGATGAGATACCACAGTAGGATTGAGTTTTTTAAAATTGAAACTCTCATCTTTTCAGTAAACCTTAGTTTTATTTATTTTTTTTTAAAAGCTTGCACTTAATTTCAGGTGCTCATGAATGCTTTGCTTTGTTAATAGAAAGACAAACCATTTACACTGCATAGCTCCACAGCCACTTTATTCTGGTGAAATAATCTCTTAAATCCTTATATACACAGTCGATAACTGTTGGCTTTATAAGGTTAGTGTTAGCAAACCAGGCCTCTGACTGTTAGGAGCTCCGTGTCCAAGATAGCACTGACTGGGACAAATACATGAAGCAGCAACTGGTTTAAGGAATGTCATTTGATTGGAAATGAATGGAATCTGGACAGAGAGCTTTCCAAAAATCACCTTCAGAGTTACCTTGATTATGACCAGTGTGTTAAATAGCATCAGTGGAGATCAGCTATCCCTTTTTAAAGCAAAGGTTAGCTAGGGAAATCCTTTACACTCAGATACTCTTGTAGACCAACTTTTGTCACTTGCAGACCAACTTTAATCTCTTAATTGTTGACTGCTTTTGATGGAGAAAACACTGCTGTCTCAGTGGCCTAGAAAAAGCATCATTGTGTGAAGGAGCAAATTCTGCAGAGGTTAGCAAGAACTGGCAGTTTTAGGAACTAGCTCAAGCTTTAGGCTCCAGGGTTCTGAGTTCCAGTGCTGACAGCATGGGAATCACCCTGACTCAGTTTCTTTTGTTTCCCCCTTTATTATCTAAGAGGTTTCAGAGATTGCAAAACACATTTAAAAAGGATAAGAAGACACTATACACATCTATAAATACCATTAGGAAATACTTGGGTTTATTTTTTAATAGATATCTTTGAAAATTGATACACTTTATGTGAGAAAGCTATTGTAATGGATTGCTCTCTAGTGTGGTTTCAAAATAAAGGTTCATATTTAAATTTTTATTTGAATGGTGTGAATTTGGATCCCTATTCTGTTAACCCAAGTTGCTTAGTAAAAGGAAATTCTATAAAAAAGTAACTTTAGTAGAAATAATAGCTTTCTAGAAATGTGTGTTAAAATTTAGTAACTTGTCTTTAAGGGGAAAAGTCCAGGGCTTGAGCTTTTATGTATGCTGTCAACAAATCAAATAGTTAAAGTGAACACAGGACCTTTTAAAACTCTTTTTTTCAAAGGTTAAATTGAATCAGCCACCATTTCATTCTTCATTTTTGCAAGACAGAGCTTTTCAGCCCCAGCACCTTCTCTGAGCTTCCAAGTGAAATCTGATTTTTTTCTGTTTGATGACTCATTACTATTACAAACCGTTCTAAAGCGGAACTTGTTTTCTAGTCTCTACATTTAAAAAGAGTATATATTTTTTTGCCCTGTGTCCTCTCGGACTCTTCTAGAAGTGCAACTTGCTTGGTTTCACACCATCTGTATGCAGCCAACATTTCTTCTTTCTGATCCCATCAGCCCCTCCCTTGGCTCTGACCCAGTGCTATAAGGAGCCCTGGTGTTGGTATAATGGTTA
This sequence comes from Elephantulus edwardii, assembly GCF_000299155.1. NCBI lineage: Eukaryota > Metazoa > Chordata > Mammalia > Macroscelidea > Macroscelididae > Elephantulus > Elephantulus edwardii. The sequence goes on from NW_006399860.1 coordinate 1,708,947, forward strand.
GGTGCTGGTCCACTAAGTGAAAGGTAGGCAATTCTAATCCACCAGCATCTCTGAGAGAGAGAGATGTGACAGTCTGCTCCCATTAAAAAGTACAGGGTGATAGTGGCCATGGATCAGTGGTGACTGGTTTTATAAAATGCAGTGTTGAGAATGATGCATGAAACACAATGTGAATGAAGGAATGTATGAAACACAATGTATACGAAGTTTGTATACAAACCAATATAAAATAAAAAGATAACTTATTAAAAAATTTAAAAAACTGAAGACCCTGTGGGTCAGTTTTGCTTCCTACTATAGGGTTGCTGTGAGTTAGAACTTACTTGAGGGCATAGAACAGCATATTGTTGCTATTATCTCCTGACAAGGCTCTTCGTTTAAATACAGACAATTAGAACAATGTAAACACTGGTGTATTTCCATCATCACTTGTTGACATTTTTGTTAACATCATATTTGTTTCCATTATTTTAAAAGAAGAAATAACATATTAGAGATAGTCAAGTTCCTTTGAACATGAACTCCAGTCCCACTTCCTCTTCTGTCCTTTTCTTCTAGAGCCACATATTTATGTTGTTGTTGTGTACCATCGAATTCGAAATGAGTCATAGTTGACCTTCCAGGAGATTTTCAGCGGCAGTTAATCACTGGGGAAGAGATTGCTCATCTTTCTTGCATGGAGTGGATACGAATGGTGGAGGCCTTTGGGTTAGCAGCACACCTTTTACCACTAAGACACTAGAGCTCTCCTCATAACATTTTCCCCCCATCTACTTATAAACAATATTTACTATTGTGTTAACTGTTTGTTGTTATTGTATGTGCCAACAAGTTGCTTGAGACTCATAGTGACTTTGTACAATAGCTCTGAATCCTACCCTATCCTGAGCCAATCTCACTGTCTGACACACCTACCCCATTACCGTCGTTACTGTGTCAATCCATCTCATCTAGGGTCGTCTTCTCCTGGCCTGTTCCTCCATCCTTCAAAGCATGATGTCCTTCTCCATGGACTGGTCTCTCCTCACCATGTGCTCAAAGTATGTGTGGTGAAGCTTGAAAATCCTAGTCTTCAAGGAGCAAGTTTAGTTTCACCCTCTCTAGGGCAGATCTTTTTGTTCTCTTGGTAGTCCAGGGGATGTTCAATGCTCTTTACAAAAGGAAAAAAAAAAACCAAACACAAAACCAAACCAACTAGAAAACACAACAACAACAACAACAACAACAACAACAACAAAACCCAACAAAAAGCAGAAAAAAAACAAAACAAACCAAGTCTTCTCCAGCACCACAGTTGAAAGGCATCAATTTTTCTTCTGTCATCCTTATTCATTGTAAAGCTTTCTTTTTAAAAAATAAACAAACAAACAATTGAAGGGGAGCTCTGGTGGTGGCCTAGTGGCAAGAAGCTGTACTGCAATCCCAAAGGTACACGGTTCGAATCCACCAGATGCTCTGCTGGAGAAGGAGGGACCATTTCTTCCTGTACCAGTCAGATCTGATTTGACGGTACATGCACAAAAAAGAATAAAAAATAAAAAAAAACTATTGAAAATCTTTCTTTCTGCCCAGCTTTCTGATGCATAGCAAGTAACTGCAAAGACCATGGCTTGGATCAGGTGCACCTTGGTCTCCAGGCTGACATCATTTCTCCTCAGTTCTCTGTAGAGGTCCCTGACAGCAGACTTTCCCAATGCAATTAATCTTTTGATTTCCTGGTAACTGATACCAAGAGTGTTGATTGTGGAGCCAAGCAAACTAAAGCAGTTAACAATTTCAGTTTCTTCTATATCACGCATTTGCCAATTGGCCCAGTGGTGAGAATCTTTGGTGTGTTTTTTTTTATTTTCCATTTTATTTTATTATTATTATTTTTTTGCATGTGTGTGTACTGTCGAATCGGATCCAACTTGTACAGGAGGAGATTGCCCCTCCTTCTCCAGCACAGCATCTGGTGGTTTCCAACCATACACCTTTGGGATTGCAGCGCAGCTTGTTGCCACTAGGGCCACCACAGCGCCTTTGAATCTTTGTTTTCTTGAAGTTGAGCTTCGGTCTATTTTGAAGGCTGCAGTCCTTGACCTTCTACAGCAAATGCCTCAGGTCCTCCTCAGTTTCAGCAAGTAAGCTTGTGTCATCTGCATAAAGCAGGTTGTTGACGAGTCTTCCTGCAATCCTGATGCCACGTTCCTCCTCATAAAGTCCAGCCTCCCGAATCTGTTCCACATATAGATTGGAAAGGTATGGAGAGAGGATGCATCCTTGCTGTACACCTTTTCTGATTTTGAATCATGCAGTGTTTCCTTGCTCTGTTCTGATGGCTGCTTCCTGTTTTCCTAGTCCAAGTATAGAGTTCACATAATCACTATTAATTGTCCTGGGATTCCCATTTTTCTCAAGGTTAGCCACAATTTGTTGTGATCCACACAATCAAATGCCTTTACCTAATCAATGAAACGCAGACATTTTTCTGGTACTCTGCTTTCAGCTAAAATCCATCTGACATTGGCAATAATTATTCCATACTGTGATTATCATTCTATAATTTACTTCCTTCCAGTCAGCATTGCTTTTGAGCTCTGTTTTTATATAGAGAAAAAGCCCTAATTGTACAGTGGTTAAGCACTTGTTTGCTAACTATAAAAAAGGTAGGTGGTTCAAACCCACCATCCCAGTGCTCTGTGGGAGCAAGAGAAGATGTAATAGTCTGTCTTGGGAATGCTTTACAGTTTTGGAAACCCTGTAGGACTGTTCTACCCTGTCCTGTAGGGTCGTTAGGAGTTGATGGCTGTGTGTATCCACATACATTCATGCATGTGTGTGTGTGTATATATATACACACACACATGCATGTGTGTGTTTTTATTTACATTCTGCCTTCATTCTTTTTGGTTGTTATCTGGTGTTCATGGTATGGATAATACTACATTTTATTCATCAGTCTTTAAGTGGACATTCAGATCATTTAAATTTTTTTGTTACAAATTCAAGCCACGGGTGACAATACTTAAGGATACTTTGGGTAGACTGTTAAATGATCCAGGAAGCATTAAAAGAAGATGGAAGGAGTACACAGAGTCACTGTATCAGAGGGAATTGGCTGACATAGAAGAATTTCATGAAATAACATATGGGCAAGATCCTGTGTTGATGAAGGAGGAAGTTCAAATTGCTCTGAAGGAACTGGCAAAAAAACAAGGCTCAAGGAGTTGACGGCATACCAATTGGCATATTTCAACAAACAGATGCTGCCCTGGATATGCTCACTAAGTTGTGCCAAGAAATCTGGAGGACAACCAGCTGGCCCACTGACTGGAAAAGATCGATATTTGTTCCCATTCCAAAGAAAGGTGACCCTACAGAGTGTGGAAATTATTGAACAAAATCATTGATATCACATGCAAGCAAGATTCTGCTGAAAATTATCCAAAAACAATTGGAGTAATATGTCAACAGAGAACAGCCAGATGTGCAAGCTAGATTTAGAAGAGATCGTGGTACTAGGGATATTATAGATAATGTTAGATGGATCTTGGCAGAAAGCAGAGAATACCAGAGGAATGTCTATCTGTGCTTCATTGACTATGCAAAGGCTTTTGACTGTGTGGATTACAAGAAGCTATGGCTGACTCTGAGAAGAATGGGAATCCCAGAACATTTGATTATGCTTATTCAAAACCTATACTTGGACCAAGAGGCAGTCGTCAGAACAGAGCAAGGAGACACTACATGGTTCAAAATCAAGAAGGGGGTCCATCACGGTTGTAGTCTGTCTTCATACCTTTTCAATCTGTATGCAGAACAGATCATCCGAGATGCTGGGCTGTACGAGGAGGAATGTGGCATCAGGATTGGTGGAAGAGTCATCAACAACCTGCGTTAGGCAGATGACACAACCCTGCTTGCTGAAACTGAGGAGGACCTGAAGTGCTTGCTGCAGAAGGTCAAGGACTACAGCCTCCTATATGGATTGAAGCTCAACATGAAGAAAACAAAGATTCTCACCACTGGGCCAATGGACAGCATCAGTATGGATGGTGAAGAGATTGAGATAGTTAACAGTTTTAGTTTGCTTGGCTCCAGAATCAACACTCTTGGTAACAGCAGCCAGGAAATCAAGAGACGAATTGCATTGGGAAAGTCAGCTGTGAGGGACCTCTCAAGAATACTGAAGAGCAACGACATCAGGCTGGAGACTAAGGTGTGCCTGATCTGGGCTATAGTCTTCGCACTTATGTGCTATGCATCAGAGAGTTGGCCAGGGACTAGGGATGTTAGAGAATTGATGCCTTTGAACTGTGGTGCTGGAGAAGAGTGTTGAATATACCACGGACTGCTAGGAGAACAAACAGGTTTGTCCTGGAGAGGGTAAAGCCAGAATGCTCCTTGGAGTCAAGGTTTCTGAAGCTTCATCTGACATACTTTGGGCATGTTGCAAGGAGGGACTGGTCCTTGGAGAGGGACATCATGTTTGAGAGAATGGAGGGACGGCACAGGAGAGGAAAACCCTCAATGAGATAGACTGATTCTGTGATTGGGGTGGTGGAAGTAAGTGTGTTGGAGATGGCAAGGCTAGCACAGTGTAGAGCAGCTTTTAGGGCTCTTGTATATAGGGTCACTGAATCGCAAGAGACTCGATGGCACATAACAACAACGACAACTATGAACAAGGTTTGTATTATTTTTATGTATGTTGACTGTGGCTCAATTTCTAGATGCGGACACACTAAATTAAATACATATAGTTTCCTGTTCAAAAGATTTTACCAGATTTGACCTATCACTGTTCAAAAACTTTCACTAAATTTTCTCCAACATTGGTCAAACTCAATTTTTGCTTGTTCACTGAGTTGAAAAGAAACCAACACAACAAAGAACTTTCTTCTGGGTTTTCTGTTTTTTTTTTTTCTCCTAGGTTTTCTATCTCCATTTTAGCCCATCGTACTCAGTTGCCAAGTTAACCTTCCCAAAGGATTACTCTGTTAGAAAACTCTGCCGTCAACCCCTTCCAGCGACTCTGAGCCACAGGGGCCAGTCCCTACCGCTGGGTGGGGGCTTGCTGATAGTTCTAGCCTCTGTATTTCCCTCCCTGCTTGACAAGACCTGAATGAACCCGTCACTGTTTCCTCCAACTCTGCTTTTACTTTTTTTCCTGTGCAACTTGATCGTGCTTTTCTGAGTCCTTTGATTGATTCAATAAATATTTATTGAGTACTTCCTGCCAGGTGCTGAGACTGAAAGGGTAAAGGAGAAAGACAGTATTGGGCACTCTAGGAGCCGAGAATCTGTAGCAGAGGCTGAGGTGAGGCAGAATATACACATGTGGAAGGTGAATGAACAGGATACTTTCCCCAGTGTCAGGTACTGAGAAGGATGATAGCAGGTGATGTGCGCTTGCGTGCGGTTAGTCTTTGCCTGGGTAAGGGAGGCTAGGGAAACATGCTCTGAGGACACCTCAGAGGCATGGGTGGGGACTCAGGGAAGGTTGTGTTAGTCTTGAAACATGCAGAGTGAATGTGCAAATCAAGTGTTTCTGATCTGAACAACTGGGGGGTGCCCCACAAAAGGACATGACGGTACAGTGGGTGTGGAGGGATACACACGTGGGTCTGGTTGGTGCCCTCAATGCCATGGCAGAAAACATTCACCTTTGCTTAAATCCAAACCAAATCCTCTCAATTAACCACCCCTATCTGTTCTCTGTGGGGTTCTGGTGGCCTAATGGTAGGAAATTGCATTGCCAACCCAAATGTGGCAGGTTCAAAGCTACCAGCTGCTCCTTAGAGCCACTTCACAGGAAGAAGATGAACAGTGTCTTCCTGTAAGGATTTACAGCCTCGGAAAGCCCTGTGGGGAGTTGCCATGAGCTGTAACCCACTTGATGGCAGTTGTAATGCAGTCTGAAAGGAGCCTTGCTGGTCTAGTAGATGAAGCACTGGGCTCTTACAGGAGAGAGAGGCTGGCAGATTGAATCCATGAGCAGCTCTGTGAGATAACGAAGGGGAGCCTCGCAAAGTGAAGTGGGGGTTTGCCATGAGTCCAAATCGACTGGATGGCAGGACCCTGCCTGGTTTGGAGGCTTTGTTTTGTTTGAGCATTTGGTGTTGGTTTTTCCCCCCAAAGATTTTATGAAACAACACAAGCACACTGTTTAGTCCTCCTTTAACTCGTAATGTAACACTTTGGGATATTTGTGTCTCAGGTTTCCAAGAACTAATTTGCTTTCGGCTTGCTGTTTTGTTTCTACCTCCCAAGAGACAATACTCTAGAAAAAGGAAAAAATAAGGGAGAAAAAGAATGCAGAAGCAGCTCGTCCTTTCCGATTGAGTCACTTTCGGTTGAACTCAGGGGCATGGCATGACCTTACCTTTAGTATAGCTGAACTAATTTTCACACCAGCAAATAAAATAACATACATTTTCCCTTATAAATTGGTGTCCTGAGATTGAAAGGTTATTCCCCACCCCACCCCCAAGCTTGTTTCAGAGTAACAGTTAGTTTGCAGACTAGTACCTTAAAATTTTAACTTTAGGGAGTTCTGTGGCCTGTTGTTCTTATGTGCCGTCAAGTAAAGTACAACTTATAGCGACCCTATAAACAACAGATCCGTTCCCTGTCCTATCCTGTGCCACCCTCACACTTCCTGACACACTACAGCCCATTGCTACAGTCACTGTGTCAGTCTACCTGGGTGAGGGTCTTCCTGTCTTTTGCCAACCCTCCACCTTTCCAAGTATGATGTCGCTCTTCAAGGAATAGCCTCTCCTAGCAACATGCTTGATGTAAAACAAAGCTTTATCATCTTTGCTTCCAAGGAGCACTCTGGCTGCACTTTCTCCAAGACATATTTTGAGCGTTTGTTCTTTTGGCAGTTCATAGGATATTCAGTACTCTTCAACACCACAGTTCAAAGGCATCAATTCTTCTGTCATCCTTATTCATTATCCCTCTCTCAGATGCACATAGCAAGTGATCAGAAAGACCATGGCCTGAATCAGATGGCTCCTTAGTTCTCAAACTGACATCATTGCTCCTCAATGATTAGGAGAGGTCCCTGACTGCAGACTTTTCCAGGGCAATACATCTGCTCATTTCCTGACTGCTGTCAGGAAGAATGTGACATCAGGAATGGAGGAAGACTCATCAACAACCAAAGTTGTACAGATGACACAACCTTGCTCTCTGAAAGTAAGGAGTACTTGAAGCACTTGGTGTGGAAGATCAAGGACTATGGCCTTTAATATGTATTACATCTCAACATCAAGAAGACAAAAATTCTTACTTCTACGTTGATAGGCAACATCATGATAGATGGAGAAATTGTCAATAATTTCATCTTACTTAGGTCCACAATCAACTCCCTTAAATGCCAGCAGTTAAGAAATCAAAAGATGAGTTGTATTGGGAAAATCTGCTGTCAAGTAACACCCCAGAATACTACCGAGTTATGATGTCAGTTTAAAGACTAAGGTGTGACTTATCCAAGCCATGATCTTTTCAATTGCTTACTATGTATCTGACAGTTGGACAATGACTAAGGATTGTTGTTGTTAAGTGTTGTTGAGTCATAGATGACTCTTAGTAACCCTATGAACAAAAGACCTGAACACTCTATAACTTTGATCGTTTCTCTAAGTTCATAGAGTTCCCAGAGGCAAGCTGTTTCGGGAGTATATTTCATTCCTGCATCCAAGCTCATTTTAATCTGGGAGCTCCACCAAACTCCGTCCTCCTTAGGCAACCATTATCACATTTGACATATCAGTGTCACCATGTATAGCATCACAAGCAACCATGAATTACTTCTGAACAGCAAACTGACAGATCAGTGCTATACCACTTAGAAGAATGTTTGACCAAACCAATTAAAACCAGGCCTGAGGGCTGAAGATTAAAATCACCTACCTTTGGCTTAGTAGCATCACTTTCTATCCACTAGGCCAAGAGAGCTCTCTATATGACTCACAGCAATTCTATGAACAACAGATCTAACAGATCTAAATCTTACCCTAACCTACACCATCCTCACAACCCAAGACATGTTCGAGGCCATTGTTACAGTCATCTTATCAATCCATCGAGTTAAGGATCTTCTTTTCTACTTTGATCTTCAACAGTTAAGTTTCCAGTCCTTGGGAAATGACTAAAGATGGCAGAAGAAAACTTAATTATTTTGAGTTGTGCTGGAGAAGAGTACTGAATATTCCGTAGACTTCCAAGAGAACAAACAAATCAGTCTTAGACAAGGAGAAAGCAGGGTGCTCCTTGGAGGCAAGGATGGTGGAACTATCTCGTGTACTTTGGGAATTTTGTTAGGAGGGGCCAATCCCTTGGAGAATCCTGCTAGCCAAGGTAGAAAGTCAGTGAAAGAGAGGAAGACCTATGAAGTAGAATGTCACAGTGACTGTAACCATGGCTTCATATGTGCTGGAGATGGTGAGAATGACCCAGGATAGAGCAAGATTCAGATGGGTTGTTCATGGGGTTGCTATGAGTGAGTCTCTGTAGTTCTGCTCTTTTGTTTTAAAGATGGGGGTACCTGCCTCAGTGGGACCTGGGGCAGGTCAAATGGAGTGACACATGTAAAGGGCCCAAGATGGAGCCTTGCATTTAGCAAGCTCTCCACTCAGGAGATTTGATGTTGCAGTGTTTAAGCAATTGACTGCTAATGGAAAGTTTGGAGCATTAAACCCACCCATCAGCTCTGCCAGTGATGTGCTTCTGTTTAAGATCACAGCCTTGAAATCTCAATGGAGTAGTTGTACTCGATCACATGGGGTGTCTGAGTGGAGCTGAGTTAACAGTAGCCACAGTGAATATCTGCTATAACCACAGGTCTCAGTGTCAACGTTATCTCTCCTGACAGCCTTGCCCCGGCCCTCAGCCCTGAGTGATTGCGTCTCTCCAGGTGGAGGGTCTTCTGACTTCTGACAGCCTTGCCTCCCCATGATGGCTGAGCTCTCTGTGGGCTGGGGGTGCGTGTTCAGTTCTCAGTGTGCAGAACAGTCAGTGCCTGGCACGTTGCTGGTTGACCCTCAGTGTGTGCTAACTGAATAGCTCTCTGTTTCTGGCATCCCTGAACTAGAACTTTTATCTTAAACAAAATATTTACCACTCTGGTTTCCTATGAATATGCCCTATGAGTTTGTACTCCCTAAGACTTGAATGACTCGTAGATTTGTATTGCAAGCACTGAGCCATCTCTCAGTCTTGTGCTCATCCTAAGCACAAATATGTTCAAAACCAGCCTTTTCTTCCAGGCCGGGCTGTCTCCTCAGCCTGATGGAGACACGCAGGATCAATGTTTGAGAAGCCTCCTATCATCCAGCAAGGTGTTATCATCCACTGTCATTATTACCGCTCCATCAGCCTCTTCATCACTGACTGAGTAAGGATCACGCCTACATTTCATCTGCAAAATAGCCCAGGAAGCAGGGGTTGTTCTTGTTATATGTCATCAAGTCACCTGCAACATATAGCAACCCTTAGTTCTGAAATCTGCGCTATCCTGAGCCAATCTCATTGCCTCTGACAGGCTTAATCCTATTTATCCAGTCACTGAGTCAATCCATCTCATCCTGGGTTTTCCTCTCCTGCTCTGTTCCTCCACCCTTCCAAGCCTGATGTCCCTCTCAAAGGACTGGTCCCTCTTGATCATGTGCCAAAAGTATGTGAGACAGAGCTTCAAAATCCTTGCCTCCAGAAAGTACCTTGGTTTCACGTTCTCTAGGACAGACCTATTTATCTCTTGGCAGTCCATGGTATTTTTAATAATCTTCTCCAGCACCACAACTCAAAGGCATCAATTTTTCTTCCATCATCCTTGGTTACTGTCCAGCTCTCTGATGCATAGCAAGTAATTGCAAAGACCATGTCCTGTCTCAGGTGCACCTTATTCTCAAGACTGACGTTGTTGCTCTTCAGTACTTTAGAGAGGTCCTTGACAGCAGACTTTCCCAATGTAATTTATCTTTTGATTTCCTGATTGCTGTTGCCAAGAGTGTTGATTGTGAAACCAAGCAAGCTGAAGTTGTTAACAATCTCAATCTCTTCTGTCTATCATGAAGATTGGCCCACTGGTGAGAATCTTTGTTTTCTTGATGTTGAGCTTCAATCCATATTGAAGACTACAGTTCTTGGTCTTCTACAGTAAACGCTTCATGTTCTCCTCAGTTTCAGCAAGCAAGATTGTGTCATCTGTATAATGCAGGTTGTTAATGAGCCTTCCTTCTATCCTGCTGCTATATTCCTCCTCCTCAAGTCCAGACTCCTGAATGATTTGTTCTGAATATGTAGATTGAAATTGGAAGGAGGAGTGGCATCTACTTCTGTAATAGCTTGCCTTCGGAAACCCTATGAACCTGGAGAGAGGATGAAAGAAAGGCACCCAAGCGTTGAGGACTCTCCTTCATAGGGTCACTATGAGTCGCCTGCGACTCGATGGCACTTAACAACAACAACAACAACAACAACAACAACAACATATAGATTGAAAAGGTATGGAGATAGGATGTAGCCCTGACACACACCTTTCCTGATCCTGAACCATGCAGTATTTCCCTGCTCTGTTTTGACTACCGCTTCCTGGCCCAAGCATAGGTTTTGCATGAGCACAATTAAGTGTTCTGGGATTCCCATCCTTTATTGTAAACTGTAAGAATTTAAGAACTTGCCCAAGGGCCATAGCTAAAGTTCTGAAACCACTTATCAACCCACTCAACTTCAAAGCTTGTCACTACCCTCAGAAATTTTACAGGTTGTTTGTTATTGTTGTCTTCATTGACTCGAGACAGACCCACAGCTGATCCTCCAGTGGGTTTTCAGAGACAATAAACTGGACAGGAGGAAATTGCCTATCTTTTCCCCACTGAGTGGTTGCTGAGTTTGAACTGTGTACCTTTGAGATGAAAGCACAATTCCTTGCCACTAAGCCACCAGAGCTCCCTGACACAAAAATTTCACAGGTTAGGCCACTGTTTTTACTTTAGGATCACAACTGTAATTAGGGTCAGGTTGGCTGGATTTTTGCAACATGCTTCTCCCTGATCTCCCCTGCTCCTACACTTCTAAACAGCCCCTTCTCCACTCTGTGGCAAACATCTTAAAATGCAAATCTAACCCCATTCCTCTGGTGCACAAAAACTGCTGTTACTTACTTGCTGCATGGTTAAAAGTTTAACCTCTTGTCTGAAAAAGATGCTGTTATCAAGTCTCTTCTGACCAATAGTGGCCTCCTATAGAGTTTTGGAGGCAGCATATCATAACAGGAGCTGACTGTCTCATCTTTTTCCTCTGAGGAGCAACTGGTAGACTCAAACCACTCACCTTCGAGCTATCAGCTCAACCTGTAATCCATTCAGCCACTGGCACTTCTTCTTATGATCTTGTGCAAACCTAACAATATGTAAGCCTCCACTGAGAGGTAGTGGTCATGCATGAGGTACATTGATTGATTGGGAAGAGAACTTGGGTCTCCTGCAGGGAAAAGGCGTGGGGAGAATTCTACCACTAAACCACCACAACTCAGGTCTAAATTCTTCACAAAGCGTTAAAAGACCCTTCTTGGTCTTTTCCTAGCCTCTCCCTGCCATCCCTATGCAGCTGCGCCTCAGCCCCTGCTAGATAATGTTCAGCACATATTGCCTTGGGTCTTAACATCCTTCCTCCTCTACTTAGTAAAATCGTTTTCATCCTTCATTCAGCTCATAAGCCACATCCTCTGTGAAGATTTTCAAAGAGGGCCCCAGGCAGCCACTCCTATCTGCACCTCAGAATATTGTACACCCAAAATTTCAGTGAATGCAATTCTGAATCAAAAGTGGAAATAGGAGATGTGACAGTTCAGACATCCAAGCACGAGTTCCTTGAGAGAGTGAAACAAATACAGTACTCCTGGGGAGGAGTATTCTGAAGGGCAGGAGGGGGGCTCTTCTAAGGAGGGAGCTGGTGGGGGTCTTGGTTTCCACTCAGTTGATATCACAAGGCCTAACTCAGTCAATGTGAGCGCAATGAATGTACTCACACCTGGCCTGAGCGCCTTTAAGATTTCTGTTGATCCATCAATAAGAGTGCATCTGAATTCCAAAATCAATCTCCATAATAGTCTATGTGTTTCCTACTGCCAAAGGGGCCCTTTAGAGTAGTGAGAGAAGATCTTCACCCTGAAACCCACAGCGTCCCTTTTCAGCAGGAAGTAGCTAAGAGAATACGCCGTCCCCTTTTCCTTATGACTCAGGGTGAAGTCTCCCTCAGGGAGGAGTGATAGGGAATGGCAAAGGACACACTGACAAAGAAGATTAATCAGAACTGGCTTTGACAAGCACTGTGGCATTTGGACAAGAACAAACTGGGAGGAGGGTAGAGAGAATAGTGGAACAATGAATGAATGGAAACCCAAAATCTCTGTAAATGTTTATGAAAATTAATAAAGTATAATTATAGAAAAAAAATATTTCTGTTGATCCAAATCTCACGTGTAAATTCCTCCAAATGGTTCCAAGTTATCAACAACACAAAAATTCTTTGCTATCAGGGTTGATCAGATCTGACCAGCTGTCAGTGAGCTGATCCCATACGTGTTAGAGTAGAAGGGTGCTCTGAAGGGGTTTCTATGGCTGACTTCTGACGGACTCAAATCTCTCCCAGGCTGTTGGCAGCCAAGGCCTGACTCAGTTTAAATCCGAGATTTCCTTTAAGAGCAATTTAACCCTTTCTGATGTCTCATCTGTAAAATGGGGAAAATAGTAGCCATTTGCAGGGATAGCTGTGAAGATTATGTGAGTGAATCCAAGGAAATGAGTAAGCACAGGGCCCAGCTGAGAAGCCTTTGCTTCTGGCACCGAGAAAGCTTTGTGTAGCTCATCACCACAAACAGGAATTAGGTGTGGCAAGGTCTTATTCTAAAATAATTTTTATGCTGAGAATTCCTTGGGGATTTGTAAAGTGAAGACAAGGAAGAGTGCGACCAATATTTGGCAGCCTAAACATATGAAAATGACCCCTCCCAAATTTGAAAGTGCTCAACTTTTCCAGAAAGTGAAGCCATAGGCAGTGGGGGAGGGGTGATTCACCTGCGTGCTTTATCACACTTTCTGGCCACACCTAGCCAGGTGTCATCTAGGGTCTTGTTTCACTGACCCCCTGAGGTCCACCTCGCACCTGCGGAATTTAGGGGCCTGGATCGTCCTCTTGTGTGTTTTTTTTTCCAATAATTTGCATAGTTTGGGAACCATCCATAGATACACCATTGAAAGGTACCCGGGTCAAAAAACCATTTCTTAGCTTTGTAGTTTTGGAGTCTCCTGGTGGTGCAAACAGCTGCACTAGCGGAATGACGAGCTGAGAAGCTGGGGTTCACAGAGGTGTCCTGGACGAAGGTCTGGATGAAGATCGGCTTCCGGAAGGTCTGAGGATCGAAACCCCTATGGAGCAGTTCCATTCGGTATCGAATAGACTCCTTGGCAACCAACCACAGACAACCTACTCTTCCCAGTGCTCGGAGGCGGGGACGGGCGACGGGGGTGGTGGTGGAGGGGAGAAAGCCTTTTCAGAAGCATGAATAGGTTTCAACTCCTGGATTGAAGACATTATGGTTGGCGGAGGGTCAGAGAGAAACCGAGGGGGAGGCCCTCAAAGCGATGGACTGACACAGTGACTGCATCTACGGCTGGCTTCAGTAGTACCTGCAGTGCTGACAATGGCCCGTTTTCTTCCTTTTGCACACAGGGGAGCTGAAGCTGACTGTAGACACATAACAACAAATCTCTTTCACGAGGCGGACTGCGCCTTTATTAAGCCAGAGAGGGTGGAGGGGGACTGATTCCTATTGAACAATAGAAGTTTTACCCGTTTTCCCACCTTTTTTAACATCAGTGAGGTATTTCCTCCTTGTCCTATGGGGCTATTTAAATGCTAATGTAGTTGCCTGCAAATGTCTCTCTAGCAATCAGAATTGTTTTTATGACAATCTTAGCTTGGTAGGTCCCCCCCACACCCCTTCCTTCCTGCACTCTCCCTCCCGTTTTTTCTTTGGTTTAGAGAAATATAGGTTTAAATTCTTTGACCATAATCATATCCTATCTTCTCAGCAGGACTTGCAAAAGATGGGGCTTACGCCTCTGCGCAGACCTGAGGATTGCAATTTGAATGTGCTGAGTCACCCAGTCTTTGCAGGGTCAAATATTTTGCACCGAGGAAAAATACTGTGCAAAAGCAAATGACGATTATCTCCCTAATATCCAGTTATTTGAACACCAGCAGGAGGACTGGAAATAGCGAAAGTGTCTTGGTAACTTATCGACATTTATAGAGAGCTTTCTATTGGTTTGATATACATGCTCTTTCTGGCTGATAATTTTGTTGGTAAGAATCTTTAACACTTTTTCCTGTTCCTAGAAAGTGAAAATGGATACAAACAGCAAAGCGTTTACTTTGCAATGTTTAGAGGAAAAAAGGAAAAGGAGTCTTTGCCCTTATTTTGGTTGTTTTGCACAACTAAGATTTCGGAATTCCTTTTATTTAAAAAAAAAAAAAGAGTATTAAAAATAGAATAAAAAATAAATGAAGTAGATATTGGGAGTTGGTGTTTAAAACTTCTATTGACTTTTAGGAAATCTACTGGTCTAGTGGTAGAAAGCTGTGCTGTAATTTCAAAGGCATGCAGTTGGAATCCACCAGCTGCTCCTCTGGGGAAGGCTAGGCAATCTCCTTTCTGTGCAATTAAACTGCTTCTGAAACCCCTCTGGAGGGTCAGCTATGAGTCCATTTTGACGATGGTGAACAACAGCTTTTTTATTTGGATCCTTTAGTTGAATAGACAGCGAGGGAATGTTACTATAAGCATATTAATAGGGGAAGTGGCAGGAAGCTACAGACTTTGCTTAGGAAGCCAAAGAACGCTTATAGAACTCTTGTTTGGAATGTGGAACACAGATAAAGACCGAAATTACTTTTGTTTACAACTGCTGTTTCGTTGTTGTTGTTTTTTTTTTTTTTTGTGTCCTAAGAAATGTTTCCCTTTTAGGTTAAGTTTGTGTAACTAAAGAAAATATATTCTCAACAGGGAAGTAAAAAAGGTTTACCAGTATTAACACACACCCGAAGGTCATTTCACAAGATAGAAATTTACTATAAAACCAAGTCACGCCTTCTCCACTTTCTCCCTTCAAAGTGTTGGGGTCATCCAGGGAGGGCAGTTAAACTCTTAGTGGAGGGAGACTGAAGGAACACCAGTAACAACAGCTCCTTTGCTCAGCAATGGCCTAATGCTTTGCTAGCCTTCTCCTATTCTTCCCTGACTTCTAACCTGACCCCCACAGTGGAGGGCCTTTTCAATACTGTAAAGACAAGGCCCCTCAGGTTTCCAGGTGAAATAATTTTCCTGCAGCAGTTCTAGGATATGGCCAACCAAGAATGTGAGCAGAAGCAGGATGACTATCACGCTGTTGTGCTTAACTATGTGGGTGACTGCCTGCTAGCTCATAAAAAGGACTACTCACCAGCAAGTTATGCAAAATACTGAAAGAATGTCATCCGTTAGTTTTTCTCAGTGAACAGTTAAGAGGGAACAGGAGTGGGATGCAGTGGCAGGCAGGCAGGGAAGAAAGAACAAAGATTAACTGGATGGATATACTTTTGTGCTTGGAGCTGTTCTGCAATGAATACCTACTGATGAAAAGGTGAAATATATTAAACACATATGGCATGCCCCCCTCTCCCCATTTAGATTGAGTGGCATTGTCAATAATTTATAATTTCTTTTTAAAAAATTACTGTAGCAAATTTCCTTTCACCATTTGCCTTCTGACAGGATTAGGAGCCAGCTAAGGGTGTTATGTGTAGAGCAAGTGTTGGTTGGTGCTGTCACTGCATACAGTCAAGTCGTAAACAACTCATAGCTGACCCTCCAGTGGGTTTTCAGAGATTTTCAGAGACTGTAAATCTCTTGGGAGATTGCCCACCTTTTTCCCTTAGAGGAGCTGGTGGGTTTGAACTTCAGACCTTTGCATTGGCAGTGGGCCACTGCCTTATCACTGGACCACTGGAGTTTTCTTGGTGTTGGGGCAGAACTAGGAAAGGGTGCCTTTCCCAGCAGTGTGGCCTGAAAAAGGCACATTGTAGGGAGTTACAGGCAGGATTTGATCAGTTGGTTCAAAACTCTGTGGCCTGGGGCAGCTGATATAATTTGAAAAAATTGGGCTGATTCCTTGCTAGGCCAGAGAAGATAGTCAGGAAGTTGATGATTTGATTCTCATATGCTGAGGGTCCTGGTATAAGTAATCCTGCAAGTGAGCATCCTGTGTGGGGCAGTGTAGTGGGGTGGGGACACTCTAGGGCTAGGTGTCTCCGCCCGAGCCCCCTACGCATGCCAAGCTGTTCTCCTTGAGAAGATAAATGCTTTAAAGTTGCCAGAGTGAATTAGCCACTTGAGAATCTTGGAGGAAAAGGTTTCTAGCAGGAGGAAACAGCTAAGAAAAAACAGGAAGTTGCCTCCTGGTGATTTAGGCACAGCAGGTAAACTGGTGTGATTAGGACCTAGTAAATGAGGGGGAAGGTGAGATCAGAGAGCTAAGGTACTAGCTTTGTGTTTCATGGTTTGCTTTTTTTAGAACAACTTTTATTTTATGCTAGTTTACTTACAAAGTTTGTATACATTGTTTTTCAGCTAGCATTGTTTTAATTAAAGACTTTGCTTTTTACCCTGAGAGGGTTTTGAACAGAGGGAGCTGTGATATAACTGAACTTTTAACAAGATCACTCTGATTGTTGTATTGGGAATAGATTTGTTAGGGCAGGTTTGAAGGAAGGAGACAAATTAGGAGGCACTGAAGTAAGACAAAAAAAATCATGATTAAGGTTCAGACAAAGGTGCTAGGGAGTGGTCAGATTCTAGATATATGTGGAAGGTCAAACCAGGATTTATTGTTGAGTAGGTTGTAGAAAGGGAGCTCTGGTGGCCTAGTGGAAAGAGACTGTGCTGCAATCTCAAAGGTACATGGTTCAAATTCACCAGCTGCTCTGCAGGAGGATGGGCCATCTCCTGTGCGATTAAATGCCTCTGAAAATAGAGTCAGCTATTGGTGGGTTCCGACCTTTGGCAGTACACAACAACAGCAGGCTCTTGGTGGTGCAGTCCTTAGGCAATTTACCTGTTAACCCAAAGGCAGTGCTGCTTTAGCGATTGGAGGCCAGCCCCCAGGAAAAATGGGTTTTACAGCCTCGGGAAAACATGCCAGCAGGTGGGCTACGAATCACAATGAGTGAGTGGCTTATAGCGTAGAGAAAAGGGGATGTTACGGTCATGGATGGTTCTGGAGCAACCTGCGTGAGGGGAGGACGTGCAGGTGCAACAGATCGTCAGCATTTGATTATGATTTGCGTGAGCATTTACAGAGTAAATCAGGTTCCCCTTCAACAATTTATACACACACCTTTCCTGACATCAGTCTCGATCAGTGTGACAGCACGCTTCCTGTTTCCTCCCTGTGTCCATCACCTGGGTCTCCTGCTGCCCAAGGTTTGTTTGGGGTCCCATGTCCCCTTTCAGTCTTGTTTGGTTATGTGTTCTGGGGAGCACTGTCTCACAGGTGTTTTTGTTCACGTTCTAGGCTTACTTGTCTGAAAGGTGAACTCTGGGAGTGGGTTCAAGTCCAGGTTTGAAGGTGTTTAAAGGCCACTGCTTTATGGGTTAGGTAGAACAGACTCTTGCCCACCACAGCTCCCCAAAGCCTTTATCGTATTGCTTGAGGAATGTAGCAGACAGGGACAATGACACACTCAGTTTTTGACACCCACTCTCCCCTTGGCACCCGGGACGTTGCTTGGCTCCTTGGGCTTCCGGTTGGGGTGAATATGCATACCCACTCTGTTCCTGATGAACTGCAGGGCCCACTTGTCCTTGGAGACCTTGAGGAACTTTATGGTGGACTGCTTAGGGATCTCAGGTAGCTTAGTGGTAAGGAGCAGTGCTGCCAACCCCAAGTTACACGGTTCGAATCCACCAGCTGCTCCACAGGAGAAAGATGGATACTCCCCTCCCATGCAGTTTACAGCCTCTGAAAACCCACTAGAGGGTTAGCTATGGGTCGGTTCTGACTCGATGGCATACAACATCAACAAGCTTACAGGACACCAAACTACACACCTCACGGATCATGCCCTGTACAAACTTAGTGCACTCACGCCCTCGTGGCCCTTGTTGAGGTCCTTGGGTTAACGCACAACCAGTCTTCAGTGGCTGCTGCAATAGAAGGCAAGGGAAACAGATTTTTGTGAGAGGAAAAAGAATCTCATTTTGATCATATTGGGTGGATAATAGTCATGAGATACCCATATGGAAGTCATCAAATAGAGAGGGGTCTTTTCTCATGATATAAATTTGGAAATTGTCAGTACATAGTATCACTTAGGGAACTCTGGTAGCCCAATGGTAAGAAGCTGCACTGCAGTCCTGAAGGCATGTGGTTCGAATCCACCAACTGCTCTTTGCAAAAGTGATGGGCAATCTCCTGTGTGATTTACTGTCTCTGAAAACCTGCTGGAAGGTCAGCTATGGGTCAGTTCTGCAACAACAGAACAACAACAGGTATCACTTAAAACTTTTAGAAGAAAAGGAGTTCAAATAAGGGAGCTCTGGGTGATTCCGACTTTGAGTGACGATTCTACAAGAAGAATAGGCAGAGGAGACTTGAGATAGGCTGTTTTGAAGTGGGTAAGAATTTGAGGCTAAGGCAATGGGTGTGTGTGTAAAGACCCAGAATTGTTGTTATTGTTGTTGTGTGACGTCTAGTCATGATTGACTCGTAGCTGAATCTCCAGTTGGTTTTCAGAGGCAGTGAATCGCACAGGAGGAGGCTACCCATCCTTCTCCCCCAGACACACTGGTGGATTTGAACCGTGTGCTTTGGGATTACAGTGCAACTTCTTCTAACCACTAGGCCACTAGAGCCCTCCTAAAGACTAAGAGTGGGGGGACAGTAAATAGTGAGATGTGAGGTGCTTTTGGAGAAAAATAGGGAAATAACTAGAGGTGAAGTTGTAATCTGAAGTTCCCACATTGTTGGGAACTTTGGACACTAAAATGAAGACCTTTGGGAGTTTATTTTGTGATAATGAAGATGATGGCTAAGATTTACATAGGTCTGGTGGCCTAGTAGGTAAAGAGTTGAGCTGCCAACCCAAAGGCAGAGATTCAAATCCATTAGCTGCTCCTCAACAGAAACATGAGCAATCTCCTTTGCAATTTATAGCCTCTGAAAGCCCACTGGAGGATTCATTCTGACTTGACACCAATGAGTTTGAGGTTTTGAGGGTTGGGCTTTTTTTTGTTTTGTTTTACTGTAATTCACCATATGCTAAGCACATTAATTCATTTAACCTTTACATGAAATATGCATGAACTCATTTAAACCTTACATTTGCCTTTTAAGCAGGGTAAGTGTTATCATTATCAACAGATGAAGACACCAGGGCATAGATAAGATTTCACTCAAAGTCACTGCCTGGAACTGCTCTTAACCCAGGCATCTCACTCTGAAGTCCATCCTTTTAACTACTAACTTGCCCTGTCTCCTGGGGGTCTGGCACTTCTTAACCAGGTGTCAGACAGCCTCTGAATTTAAGCACAAGATGTCATTTCCCTGGAGCAGATCTGGCTTCACTCACTTTACTAAAGGAAGTGCCTAACTTTCAGGCTTGGGGTACTGTTGAGGGTTTCTAGTTGGACAGTGACTTAAGAGAACTTTTTGGTAGGATTTGCTCTAGTGACAGTGGAGGGGGAATAGAGTGGATTAGGAAAGTAGCTGGGAATACTGGGAACCGGGAGAAGATATGTGTGGACAAGTTTAGATTGCTGTTACAGAGGGCATAGTGATAGTGGCTCAGTGTTAGACTTCTTGTTTTCCATGTAGGAGACCTGAGTCTGATTCCTCAGTGTACCTCAAGTGTAGCCACTGCTCATGTATCAGTGGAATCTCTGTGTTGCTGTTACTAATGCAAAACCTGTACTTGGACCAGGAGGCAGTTGTCAGAACAGAGCAAGGAGACACTGCATGGCTCTAAAGGGGTAAGAGTTACTGCCAGGGATGTATTATGTCTCCATACATTTTCAATCTATATGCAGAACAGATGATTTGGGAAGCTGGGCTGTGTGAGGGGGAATGTGGCATCAGGATCGGAGGGAAACTCATCAACAACCTGCATTATGCAGATGACACAACTCTGCTTGCTGAAACTGAGGAGGACCTGAAGTGCTTGGTGCAGAGGGTCAAGGACTTCAGCCTTGAATATGAATTGAAGCTCAGCATCAAGGCATCAAGAAAACAAAGATTCTCCCCACTGGGCCGAGATGGTATTATGGTATTATGATAGATGGTGAAGAAATTAAGATTGTTAACTGCTTTAGTTTGTTTGGCTCCACAATCAATAGTCTTGGTACCAGCAGCCAGGAAATCAAGAGACAAAATGCATTAGGAAAGTCAGGATCTCTCCAAAGAACTGAAGAGCAATGACATCAACCTGGAGACTAAGGTGATCCAGGCCATTGTCTTCGCAATTGCTTGCTATGTGTCAGAGAGCTGGACTAGGGAAGATAGGAAGAGAATTGATGCCTTTGAGCTGTGGTGCTGGAGAAGAGTTGAATATACCATGGACTGCCAGGAGAACAAACAGGTTTGTCCCGGAGAGAGTGAAGCCAGACTGCTCCTTGGAGGCAAGGATTCTGAGGCTTTGTCTGACATACTTTGGGCATGCTGCAAGGAGGGGCCTGTCCTTGAAGAAGGACATCATTATTAGAAGGGTGGAGGGAAGGAGAAAGAGAGGGAGACCATTGATGAGATGGATTGACTCAGTGACTGGGGTAATGAGGGTGGGTGTGTCATAGATGGCAAAGTTGGCACAGGATAGAGCAGATTTCAGGACTTTTGTACCTGGGGTTGCTATGAGTCACAAGCGACTCGACAGCACATAACAGAATAGCTAGGAGTCAAGCAGTTAAAAAAATGAAATTAGCAGTTCTGGATGTGGAAGCTGATTTTCACATCTTTATATATGTGCATGCCTTTTTCTAAAATGGCTTCGCCTGAGAACAAGTCCATTTCACTTTACAGGAAAAGGCCACACCTCTTTCCCTTCCAGGGAGCTCTGGTGGCCTGGTGGTAAGAAGCTATGCCACAATCCCGAAGGCATGTTGTTCGAACCCACCAGATGCTCTGCGGGAGAAGGATGAGCAGTCTCTTACCATGTGATTTACTGCCTCTGAAAACCTGTCGGAAGGTCAGATATGAGGTTTTGGCTTGATGACACACAATATTGACAACTTGCCCTTCCAGGGAGTTAGGTACCTTAGTGGATAAATGTTGCTCTGCCAACACAAAGGTGGGCAGTTTGAATCCAACTGCTTCAAGGGAAAAAGATATGGATGAACCTTGATGACTTTATGGTGAGTGAAAGAAGCCTGTCAGAAAAGACTACATATTATATGAAATGTCTAGAGTTGAGACAGAAAATAGATTAGTGATTGGTTAGGGCTGTGGCAGGGGAGGAGAGAGGATGGGGTATGCTAATGAGTACAGGTTTCCTCTGGGGTGATTAAATGTTCTAAAATTAATTGTGATGGTTACACAGTGCTGAAAAAATAGTAGAAGACCATGCTAATAGTTAAATTGTGTGGTATATGAAATATAGTGACAGTTGTTAAAAGTCTGTGGCATAAAATGGAATGGAAACTGGAGCTAAAGCCAAAAGAGAGAAAAAAAAAAAAATCAAATTCCTGACTATGGAAGAAAAGCTTGGTATGTGTCCAAATACTAGGAGATGGATTTGTTATAACCCTTTAAACTTGAGATGAAAAAACTGAATGTCAAACTAGAAATTGCATGTTATTTGATGTCATTGAGTCAAGTATGGCTCATAGCCACCCTATGAATACGAGATCTGAATGAACCCTGTCCTATCTTGAGACATCCTCATCATCTCTGCCTTATTTGAGCCCAGTGCTGCAGTCACTGTGTCAATCCGGCTTGTTGAGGATCTTCATCTCTTTTGCTGGTCCTTTACCTTTCCAAGCATGATGTTCTTTTACAAGGACCAGCCTCTCCTAACCACACCCCCAGGTATGTGAGATGAAGCGTTGCCATCCTTGCCTTTAAGGAGCACTCTGCCTGCACCTTCTCCAAGACATGCGTATCTGTTCTTTTGGAAGCCCATGGGATATTCAATATGCTTCTCCAACACCACACCTGAAAGGCATGGATTTTTCTCCTGTCATCATTATTTACTGACCAACTCTCAGCTGCATAGCAAATAATTAAAACAACCATGGCCTGAGCCAGGCATACCTTGGTCTTTCAACTAACATCACTGATCCTCAGGACTTTGGAGAAGGCATTGACAGTAAACTTTCCGAATGCAAGACATGTCCTGATCTCCTGATTACAGGTACCAAAGATTGACTGTGGATCCAAGTAAGATGCAATCATGGACAATTTTAATCTTTTATTCATCTGGTATGATGTTGTCTATTGGCTGAGTGGTATTTTTATCTTTTTAATGAAATGTAATCCATATACAAGGTTGTTGTTGTTAGGTGCTGTCGAAGTCGAGTACTGCGCATGGCTCCCCGATGAACAACAGACCTGAACCCTGTCCTATCCTGTGCTGTTCTCACACTCCTGACACATTAGAGCTCTTTGTAGCAGTCATCATGTTAGTCCATCTGGTTGAGGACCCTTACCTTTCCGAGCATCATATCCCTCTCCATGGAATAGCCCCTCCTAGCAACATGCCTGAAGTATGTGAGGCGAAGCCTCATCAACTTTGCCTCCAAAGAGCACTCTGGCTGTACTTTTTCCGAGACATGTTTGTTAGTTCTTTGGCTGTCCATGGGATGTTCAGAGCTCTTCTCCCACACCACAGCTCAAAGGCATCAATTATTCTATCATCCTTATTCATTGTCCAGCTCTCTGATGTATAGCAAGTGATTGGAAAGACCAGGGCCTGAGATCAGATGCACCTTACTTCTCAAACTGAAGGCTGTGGTCTTTGATGTTCTGCAGCAAGCATTTTAAGTCCTCTTCACTTTCAGCAAGCAGCATTGTGTCATGTTGATGATGTTCTTCCTCTAATCCTGATGCCACATTTTTCTCTATAAAGTTGAGCTTTTTGAATTATTTGCTTAGCATACAGATTGAATAGGTATGGAGAAATGATGCAGCCCTAATGCACACCATTCTTGATTTTAAACCATGCTGCATTCCCTTGCTCTGTTCAAATAACAGCCTCTTGGTAAAGGTTTTGTGTCAGCATAATAAAGCACTCTGGGATCCCCATTCTTCTCAATGTTAATAATAGTTTGGTATGATCTACATAGTCAAATGCCTTTACATAGTCCATAAAACACAGACATTCTTCTGGTATTCTCTGCTTTCACTTGAGATTCATCTGTTATCAGCAATGGTATGCCATGGCCTCTTCTAAACCCAGCTTGATTGTTGCTGTAATCTGTCTTTGTTAGAGACGTCTCTAGACTGCTGAAGAACAACAATGTCGTCTGGACACTAAGGTGCGCCTGATCCAGGCCATGGTCTTCACAATTATTTGTGATGCATCAGAGAGCTGGACAATGACTAAGGATGACAGAATTGATGCAGCTTGATAGGAATGCTTAAGAAACAAACAAAAGCCTACAAAACTCATTACTGTTGAGTTGGAACTGATTTACAGCTGACTCTCCATCAGGGTTTTGGAGGCCATAAATTGCAAATGAGGAGAGTGCTTATTTTTCTCCCTTGGGGTCAAGAGTGCATTCAAACCAGCACAGAGGCACCACTGTTAGGTTAACAGCAAAACTCTCCATGGACTAGCTCCGTAGAGCTCAGGGATGCTTCTTATTAGAGGCTGCTGATTCAAGTATGGCCCTGAAAACAACAGATCTGAACCCTGTCCCATCCTCATCCTCTGCACTTGAGCTTGTTGCCACAGGGGTGACTAATCTTTTGTGATTGTGGCAATTGTGTGGATGTACACGATCAGGTAAAGTTTTTATCTGTTGTGCATAGGATTAAAATGAGTTGGTTTTGACTCCATGGCACCTAACAACAATAATTTTTATTTGAAGTGATTCAGTGACTAAAAGCTGTGTTCATTCTCTTGTAAGGTAAATGGATAGATTGTTGTTGTTATGTGCTGTTGAATTGCCTGCGAATCATAGTGACCCTGTGTACAGTAATAGCACTGAAGCTTGCCCTATTCTGAGCCAGTTTCACTGACTCTGACACACCTATTCCCATTACCCCAGTTACTGTATCAATCCATCTCATCCAGGATCTTCCTCTCCTGTGCTGTCCCTCCACCCTTCTGAGCATGATGGTCCATCCTGGACACATGCCCAAAGTATGTGAGACGGAACTTCAAAATCCTGGCTTCCAAGGGGAAACTTAGTTTCGCCCTCTCCAAGACAGACCTATTTGTTCTCTTGGCAGTCCATGGTATGTTCAGCACTCTTCTCCAGCACCACAACTCAATTTTAAATAATGGGTAAATTGGATAAAATGGATAGATTAAGGAGAAAAAAAAAAAAACTCCACAAAACTATTGCCATCAGCTTAGTTCTGACTTAAATAACCCATCAGAGTAGAACTACCACATAGGGTTTCCAAAGCTATAATTCATTCACTTAAAAAACATTTATACCAGTTTATTTACAAAGTTTGTATACATTGTTTTCACACCAGAGCTTTTCCAGTTCTTCACCAACCCTCCTCCACCCATCAAATTGTGTGACTAATGTCCTCCTCACCCCACCCCTGTGCCCACCCATCCTCAGGTCTCTGCCCCTCTCCCCCTCCCCACCCCTTGGATACTAATACTTGTTTTATAATAATGGTCTTAATACAATATTTGTCCTTATGGGACTGACTTAGTTCACTTACATAATGTTCTCCATTTCCTCCCAAGTTAGGTAATAATTTAAAAAAATCATTGCTCCTGCATGCTGCGTAGTATTCCATTGTGTGAGTGTACCATAATTTTTTTGTTTTGTTTTGTTTTTTGTTTTTTTTCTTTTTTTTTTTAGTGTACCATAATTTCTCAATCCATTCGATTGTGGTTGG
Organism: Elephantulus edwardii; assembly: GCF_000299155.1. NCBI lineage: Eukaryota > Metazoa > Chordata > Mammalia > Macroscelidea > Macroscelididae > Elephantulus > Elephantulus edwardii. Next base: position 1,734,053 of record NW_006399860.1, read on the forward strand.
GCATCTGGGCTGTTTGCATGTTCTCGCAGTGGTGAATAAAGCTATTATGAACACTGGTGTACAAGTCTTCGTTTGTGCCTCAGTTCTCATTCTCTCAGGGTATATTCCAACTAGTGGAACAGCTGGGCCATATGGAATTTCTATGTTCAGCTTTTTGAGGAAGCGGCAAACTGTTTTCCAGAATGGTGGATACCATTTTACAATCCCACCATCAATGCATGAGTTCCTATCTTCCCACATCCTCTCCAACATTTCTTACTTGCTGCCCTGTTAAACGTTGCCACTGTGACTGGAGTGAGATGGTCTTATTGTGGCTTTTCTTTCAAGGCTGTAATCTTTCTAGAAGCATACTGCTTCATCTTCCTGTGGATCAACTGGTGGATTCAAACTGTAAATATTTCAGTTAGCAGCCTAATACATAAACCTCTGGGCCACCTGGGCTCCTATAATAAAAAGACTGAAAACAGAGAACTGGGAACATCAATCACCCTCTAAGGCAAATGCAGGAGAAGATAAGAGTTAGGAGGAGATCCAGAGGAGACTCTGCTGGGAGAAGGGGCCCTCAGCCATCACCCAGTGTCATGCAAGCCTGGGGCTCGAAGCCCAGCCAGAATCAGTGGCCTTTGGTCTCTGGTGTCCATCCATTTTAATCAGTTACATTGCAGTGCAGAGACTGGTGACTAGAAGCTGGCTTTAGAAGCTAGAGGAGTGAAGAAGCAGGGAGGAAGTGAGGCCATCCCCTGTAGCCTGCACCTTCTCTTAAGTTAGAACATAGAGACAGCACAGCGGCGTTTGGTAACTTTTGGCAGAAGTGATGTAAAGGGAGGTGCTGCTGCTCTGAAGGTGAAATTGAGCGGAACATGTTTGTACCAAAGGCAGAAAGGTGCAGAGCGAGTGCTTGTAGATGGAAGGGAGAAGTTCCTTTATGCAATGTGCAAAAGGGGCTGCAGAACAGCAGGCCTTGGCTGCAGCCCCGGGAAACAAAGCAGAGGATGCCTTCTCCCTTACTTCATGTTTGTGGCTTGTCTCTTCCTGTGAGCTCGGGATTCTTCACTCAGTGGTTCTGCAAGGCACTGCACACCCCTTCATTCAAGTGGTGGGCCACTATGTGCAGACTCTCAGGTCTCCCGAAGTGCTTATTTCTGTTCATGTTACAGATGTTGTGTGTTACAACAGGATGGAGGTGTGGGCAGGCCAGCTCGTTTCACGGCAGGGTTTTGAATATGACTGACTGCTTTCTCTAAGAGCAGCTCCTAAATGTATGTCATATTGTTGTTGTTAGGTGCCGTCAAGTGTGACTCCGTGAATCTATGAATAACTAACCCAAACCCTGCCCTGCCCTGGCCATTCTAATCATCTCTGATACTAGAGCCAATTGCTGAAGTCCCCATGCCAGTCGCTCTCACTGGGGCTCCTCCTCTCCTTCGCTGACCCTCGCTCTTTCCCACAATGATGTCCCTCTCCAAGGAATAGCCTCATCTCGCTACATGTCCAGAGCATGAGAGACGAAGCTTCACCATCTTTGCCTCCAAGGAACGCTCTGACTGCACTTTCTCCAACACATACCTGTCTGTTCTTTTGGCAGTCCATGCCATTTTCAGTACTGTTCTCCTGTACCACAACTCCAAGGCATCAATTTTTCTTATATCGTGAGTAGAAGTGAAATGATTTTTAAGGCCAAGATTTGTTGTTTTTAGACTTAATTTTTTAGGCTTGTGTTAGAAATGAAGAAAGCCCTGGGTCTGAACATGGCAGTTGAAGAACTCTGTCTTCTGTGGATAGAGACTAGTCTGGGCTGGCCCAATCCCAAGCATGGGTGTTAAATAAGAGAGAGACTATGAAGGATCTTGTGAATGTTCCCAGTTCACAGCCAACGGAATCTCCCCTCACCCCAGCACCCAGGTACTTCTGTGTCACTTCAGTTTACTGGGACCTGTTTCACTATGTTTACACTCTTATGAAATGCTCTCAACAATAAGCGCAACCAAAGAGAAGAAAGGAAGTATTTAGTAATAGCGAGAGAAAGCCGTTCTGGGGCCTAAAGAGTCTTGCATTATTCACTGCTGCAATGGGAAGAACAAGGGATATCTGAAATACTCATGTGTCTAGAGCACCAGGGTCTATTTTGGAAGTCACACTGTGAAGATAAAGGGTACAGCTGGAAAGATGAGGTTGCAGTGAGGGAATGGGCTCCTTCCTCTGAAGCCTCCCAGTCCTTTGCTGTTGTTTTTTAGAAAGTCCAGTTGATTCTGATTCACAGTGACCTCATGCACTCAAATTCAAGAGTTCTGAGTTTTTGGAGAAGAGTTTTGGGTTGCATATGCAAAGAAGAGGAGGAGAGAGGAGGGCAGGGGGTCTTTTTCAGGGGAAGGGCGGATTGAACTCTGGGCCGTGAGATCACTAGGCCTGAGGAAGTGTGGGGCCGCCCTGGGCTTATCGATGTGAGCGCTCGCTGACAACACTCAGCCCTGAGTTCAAGAATGGTCTACATGGCTGACAGATTCACTTTAGTTATTTATTATGAAGTATTTTTATTGTGTTTTAGGTGGAAGTTTACACAGTGAATTAAATTCCCCTTTAACAGATTTTATACTTGTTGTTCTAGGATATTGTTTATAGTTTTCATAGCATGCCAACATTTTCATAATGTCCATTCTGTTTTCATTCATCTGGCTTCCTCGTACCTCTTTGCCTGCCTTCTAATCTCTGCTTTTGGATAAATATTGACCATTTGGTCTCCTATAGTTGATTGTTTAAAGGAACACATTACTCACATGGAATACTGTTTATATTATAAGCCTGCCTATTATTGGTCTGAAAGGTGATCGCTGAGAGTGGCAGACTGAAAGGGTGTCTTAAGGTGACAGTCTGGAGCTATGTGCACTTGGCCCTTTAAGTTAACATGACTTAACGCTGTCCTGTGAACAGCAGATCTGAACCCTGCTTCTCCTGCTCCAGCCTCACCATCTCTGATATGCTCAAGCCCATTGTTACAGTCACTGTGTCAATCTATCTTGTTGGGGGTCTTCCTCTCTTTCTCTGACCCTCTACCTTTCCCAGGATGATGCTTTCTTCCAAGGACTTGCGCCTTCTGAACATGTTCAAAGTATGTGAGACATACTTTCACGAGCCTTGCCTCCAAGGAATACCATGGCTGCCCTTCCTCCAAGACAGATTTGTTTATTCTTTTGTCAGTCTATGTGATATTTAATCCTCCCCTCCAATACCACAATTCAAAGGCATCAATTCTTCTTCTGTCATCCTTATTCATTGTCCGACTTTCAGATGCATAGGAAGCAATGGAAAATACCATGACATGGATCAGATGCACCTTAGTCTTTAAACTATCACTCTTGCTCTTCCACACTTTGGGAGGGACCCTTGACAGCAGATTTTCCCAGTGTGACATATCATTTGATTTCTTGATTGCTACTAACCATGGGTATTGATTGTGGATAATATTTTTAGGATAGTGTTTATGGGAAGAAGGAGTGAAGAGAAGTATAAGTTGAGGGGGGTGCGTGTGTCGATAGTCAACGGTATTAGAAAACTAGTTTGTCGTGACTCTAGGTCTTAGAGAGGAGAACCACTTTGTAGGGTTTTCTTGCCTGTCATCTATATGGAGGAGTGGTGGTGGCACAGAGATTAAGCTCTCAGCTGAAAAACTAGCAGTTTGAACCTACTAACAGCTTTGCGGGAGAAAGATGTGACTGTCTGCTTTGGTAGATTTCTTAGCAACTGTATGGAACAGTCACACTCTGTCCCTACAACATCCCTGTAAGTTGGAATTGATTCAATGGTCATGCAGTGTGGCAGCCTTTAAAAAAGCAAATCAAGTGTTTTGGGTCCTAGGGAGCACCACAGTCAGTCTCCTCCTGTGTGCTTTACAGCCTTGGAAAACTGGCTGGTGGGTCCACTATAAGTCGGTTCCAATTTGAAGGCAATTGAGTTGGGTTGAGTTGAGTTCCTCCCTGGCTCTGCTAAGATGGGTTTAAGTCACACACTTGTGAGTTAGTAAATGAGTATAAACTGTGCCCTAAAGATGTGATCCAAATCCAGAAACCAAGGCTGCTGCTGTCAATTCCACCTTTGAGAGACTAAGGGGGTAAATATTTTTTTTAATTTTTATTTTTTAATTTATTCTTTTTATGTGTGTACCGTCAAATTGGATCTGACTGGTACAGGAGGCGATTGTTCCTCCTTCTTCAGCAAAGCATCTGGTGGATTTGAACCTCGCACCTCTGGGATTGCAGTGCAGTTTCCTGCCACTAGGCCACCAGAGCTCGCCAAGGGGGTAAATCTTTATGGGAGGAGACTGTCTATCTTGTGCCCTCAGCGTGGTTAGTGGATTTGAACCATTTTAGTTAGCAGCCTGACACAGTACTGTACCATGTCACTAGAACTCCCCAGTGGTATGATAGACTATTTCGAAACAGCCTTGTCCTCTGCATCTATCAGATAAACTGTACCTATCTGATGATGTTGTTATCTGCCATTGACAATAGTTCTGAACCCTGCCCTCTCCAGAGCCAGTCTCTCTGACTCCCAAACACTCCATTACCCCAGTTACTCTTCCTAGCATGATGTTCTTCTCCAAGGATTGGTCTCTTCTAGCCACATGGCCAAAGTATATGAGATGGAGCTTCAAAATCCTTGCTTCCAAGGAGCAACCTGATGTCATGCTCTTCAGGACAGACTTTTTTGTTCTCCTAGCAGTCCATGGTATGTTCAAGATTCTTCTCCAGCACCACAGCTCAAAGGCATGCATACACTGTGAAAACATCACAATGAAGATAATGTAACTATCACCTCCCATGTGCCCTGCTGTCCCGTATGCCTCTCTTTACCCATCCCTTCACAGCAACAGGGAGCTCTAATGGCCTGGTTGGTAGGAAGTTGGGATACCAGTTCAAAGATAAATGGTTCAAATCCACCAGCAGCTCCTTAGGAGATTGAAAGGCAATCTCCTCTCACGTGATTTATAGCCTCTGAAAACCCACTGGAGGGTCAGCAACTAGTGGTTCTGACCTGAATAAACCTGTGAGTTGAGTCTCCCCCCAGCAACTACTTCTCTGCTTTCTGCCGTAGATTAGTTTTAGAGTTTCTATGATTTTGTATAAATCAAATCATATACCATATACTCACTTGGCTTTGTCTTCTTCACTCTTGATTAATTACTTAGAAACTGCTCTGTGTTGTTAAGTATCAATAATTGTTTCTTTTTGATACCAACTAGTTTTTCTTGTATCTTTTAAAAAATTTTTTTTAAGTGGGGGAAATTAAAAAAGGAAGCCTTATTTTCATAACTTAAAATTTACAAAGGGAGAGAGATTTTTGAATGCTTATCAAACGGGAACATGAGTTAAATGTTGTTGAGAAATGCTGCCCTGCAGTGCGGTCGGAGCGCATTCCAACCCCTTGCTAAATCTGAGCACATTTGGAAATATTTTAGATGAGCAAGGAGGCAATTCCTCAGGGCATCAGAACAGCAGCTCCACTCGAGCGGGGCCTTTGCCACCACGTTCGCACTCTGATGAAAGGATTTGGAAAAGCTCTAATGAGGTGTTCCAAAAACATTTTCTGTGTCATCTGTTTTCCTTGCAGCCTCCTGACTTCAGATAAGGGGCAAGACTTCTTTTCCCTGTTGCATAAATGGGGAAATGGCTGGTTTGAGGGAATTATTACCCAAGAAGTGCTGTGAGGCAGGTCAGAACCGGGACTGCACACAGGCTCGCCAGATCCCTCAATCCTAGCCTTGCTAGTGGGCAGGGCTTGTGTTTTCAGAAGCAGCACGATAATTTCACTTTCACTTTGGTTCTCGCTTTGGCTGTCACAGAATCTTTACTTTGGAGGAGTGAAGGCTTTGCTTTTCTTGATTTTAAACTTTCCCCCTCTCTAAGGTGGTAGCCGTTGCTGACTCCTTTCAGTTGTATGCCAGCAAGTGCGTGCCAGCCGCGGGCCAGGCTCTCTTCTGAGCTGCAAGGAGACCCAGAGATGGGAAGCTCCTGGAGGTTACTGTGGGGCACATGGGGTCAGAGAACTCACGAGAACGAAACCGTCAAGGAACCCTGGTGGCACTGGAGGTAAAATCCTCGGCTGCTAACCCAAAGGTCACACAAACCCACCAGTCAACTTTTGAGAGACAGATCAAGCAGCCACTTCTTGACTGCCTGGGAGGAAGCCCAATGCGCCATCTGCTCTGCCTCACAGAAATTGGAATCAACCAATGGCAGATTTTCTTTTGAGTCATGAAATTTTGGGATTCTGGGGAAAACGTTGGGTCCTGCTCCTGGAAATATGCACACTTGTGGGCACGCCCACACAATTTTGCAATGATTTCAGGATACGTAGAGATCCACCTACACACACAGTTTAAATTTACCAGCAAACTAGCTGCCTGTGAGTTGATTCTGACTCTTGCTGACCCCAAGCATGTCAGAGTAGGAATATTTCCCATTATTAATTTTCCTTTCAGTAACTTTAATGGGATATAATTTGCATATAATACAATTATCCCACTTAAAAGGTACAATTCAATATTGTTTAGTATATTTGTGATGTTGTTGTTATGTACCATCCAGCAGGTTTTCAGAGGCAATTGATCGAATGGGAGGAGATTGTCCATCCTTCTCCCACGGAGCAGTTGCTGGGCTCAAACCGCGTGCCTTAGGGATTGCAGCTCAGCTTCTTACTCGTAGGCCGCCAGTGCTCCCCTGGTATATTTATAGAGATGTACATTTATTAGCATAATTTAAAACATTTTCATTGCTTCAAAAAAGAAACTCTATGCTAGGGAAGATAGAAGGAGAATTGATGCCTTTGAGCTGTGGTGCTGGAGAAAAGTATTGAATGTACCCTGGACTGCCAAGAAAACAAACAGATTCCACCTGGAGAGGGTTAAACCAGGCTACTCCTTGGAGGCAAGGATTCTGGAGCTTCGTCTGACATACTTTGGACATGTTGTAAGGAGAGACAGGTCCTT
>NW_006399860.1:1742519-1745423 GCF_000299155.1 Elephantulus edwardii
GGAGTTGGAAACAACCTAAGTGCCCATCAACAAATGAATGGATAGAGAAGCTGTGGTATATTCGCACAATGGAATACTATGCTGCATTGAAAAACAAGGTTTCTTTCAATTATTAAAAATATTTTCCACGTATGAATATGCTACATCTTGTTTATTTATCAACTAGTGGACAACCGGATTATTTCTCCTATTAAAATGTATGGTGCTGTATCTGGCTATTTGTTTACTTTTGATTCCTTTGAACAGAACATAGATGTCACGAAGCAAGAGACAATTTTATTGTTGAAAATGTTTTTACAAGGCTTTCAGTGGCTGCTTCTTTGGAAGTAGGTTGCCAGGGCTTTTTTCCGTGGCATCCCTGAGTGGACTTAATCCTCCAAACTTTGGGTTAGAAGATGAATTTCACTGTTTACACAGCGAGAGACTCCGAATTAACTTCAAGAGAAAAGAAATGGAAATGCACTGAAGGAAGTACAAAGGCATGGCCTCTCACTACAAACATCGATGCTGATAGTCAGGGCTGACTGACCAGGTTAGGACTGATCTCTGATAGGCATAATTCCAAGCAGAGAGAAATAGTCGGAAAAAGACAGAATGAGATGTTGGAAAACTCAAGACTTTTGGAGAAACTCGATTGGACTGGTGGACAGATTTTATAAAAGTTTCAGAAATAATGATGGAAAGGTAGGTGAGCATCTCAGAGTAATAATAAATGAAAGAAAAGTTTGTTTTTGTAATTGGCTTAATAAATAATTTTATAATTAGGATTTTATTTTTGTTATCTTCTTCCACAATATTGCTTATTGGTCCAGCTGGGAAAATTATTATTTTGTTTATGTTGAGATGTAATTCATATTGAAGGCTTTGAATGTTATCAGTAATTGCTTCAAGCATTCACTCTTAGCAAGCAAGTTGCATTATCTGTGTATCACAGTTTGTCTAAATCTTGCTCTGATCTCAACTGCCTTGCTCTTCTTGACATAGTCCAGTTTGTTAGATTATTTCTGAGCGTGCAGATAGAATACATGTAAGGAAAGGATGTAACTTTGCATACTTTTTCTGATTTTAGATCATGCAACATCCCCTTGTTCTGTCTGAACAGCTGCCTCTTAGTTTTGCATGCACACAATTAAGTGTCTGGAATTCCTATCCTAGAACTTATTACCCATAATTTGTTATGATCCAGATGCTCTTTTAGAGTCAATAAAACACAGGAACTTCCTGGTATTCTCTGCATTCCGTTAAGATCCTTCTGAAAGCAGCAATGATCTTTCTCATTTTGTGTTCTCTTCTGAAGTGGCCTTGAGTCTCTGGCAGTTCTCTGTAGATGTGCTGTTGTGCTCATTTTTAGATTCTTGTTAGCCAAAATTGACTTCGTAGTGATATTAATGATACTACATCGTCATTTCCATATTCAGTTGTATTACCTTTCTTTGAAATTGGCACAAAAATGGCTTTCTGCCAGTCGGTTAGGTAGCCATCTTACAGGTTTCTTGGCAGGTGAATGTGTGCATCCAGGGCTGTGATGTTTGTTGAACTAGATTAATTGGCTAGTCCATCAGTTGCTTGAACTGGGCGTTTTGCTAGTACCTTTCTCCCTTTAGTGCTATCGGTCCTTATTCATAGACTCCTTCCTAATGGTTGGCTTTTGATCAATTCTTTTTAGTACAGTGGTCTGTATATTCTTTCCATCTTCTTGCGAGGCTTCCTGCATCGTTCAATATTTTGCTCATAGAATCCTTCACCATCACAACTCAAGGGCTTGAATTCTTTCTTCAGCTTTAGAAATGCCAAACATGACGTCTTTTCCTTTTGGCTTGAAAAAATCTTCAGGTTTTTGCACATTTTCTAATAACAACTTTGTCTTCAGTAGCTGTCCTTTGAATTCTGTTCAGCAATTCTATTTAATCATTTCTTCCATTTGTTTTACTCTATATTCAAGAGCAAGTTTCAGAGTCTCTTCCTATAGCCATTTTGATCTTTTTCATACTTTTTAATGATCTTCTTTTTTCTTCTTGTATAATATCTTTGATGTCATTCCAGTTTATTGAATTTTCCATCATTAGTGTTTAGGCTAGCAATTCTATTCTTGAGGTATTCTCTAAATTCAGGTGGGATATTTTCAGAGTAAAATTCTGGCTCTTACAAACTTCTTTTCATTTTTTCAGCTTCTTCTTTAACTGGCAACTGATGGTCTGCAGGGAAATAAACTCTACCTTTAGATGGGAAGACAACACATATTTGAAGATCGTGAATGTTGGCAGAGTTTGACTATTCTTACAAAGTATCCTCAGCTGGCCATTGAATGTATAAATCACACAGTGCCTGATAGATATTTGGCATGTAACAGAAATTCTTTTTGATGAAATAATTATTGGCTGCAATTCTTGAATATGCATTCAAGTATATAAACACACACATGTGTGTGTATATAATGCCATTTTCCACATACTCTTTCTAGTTCATCTTATGTTTTGATTCTTGTTATTGATCTGCAGAGCTGAAATGTTGTTGTTAGGTGCCATCGACTCATAATAACCCTATGAACAACAGATGTGAACCCAGTCATATCCTGTGCCATCCTCATGCTGACACACACGGGCCTACTGCGATAGTCACTGTATAAATCCTTCTGGTTGGTGGTTGTCTTTTTAGCCAATCCCCCACCTTTCCAAACATGATATCCCTCTCCACAGAATAGCTTCTCCTAACATCATGCTTAAAGTATGAGAGATAATGTTTTTTTATCTTTGCATCCAAGGAGTGCCAAAATATGACTTTGATTTCATACCACCTGAATTTCAGAATCATCTCAGGAACAGGTTTGAGGCCTTGAACAGTAATGAGCGAAGACCAGATAAGTTGTGGGAGGATGTCAAAGATATCATTCAGGAAGAGTGTAAA
>NW_006399860.1:1747183-1750155 GCF_000299155.1 Elephantulus edwardii
CGGTGCGGTTGGCGCAGGATAGAGCAGGGTTTAGGGCTGTTGTGCATAGGGTCGCTATGAGTCGGAAACCACTCGACGGCACATAACAACAACAATCCAAGGAGTACTCTAACTATACTTTCTCTAATATGTTTGTTTATTCTTTTTGTAGTCCATGGGGTATTCAGTACTCTTCTCCAACACCACAGTACAAAGGCTTTGATTCTTCTTCTGTCATTCTTACTCATTATCCAGCTTCAGATGCCTAGCAAGTGATGAAAGACTATGGCTTCCATCTGGCATTCCTTAGTCTTCACACTAATATCATTGCTCTTCAATAATTTGGAGAAGTCCCTGACTGCAGACTTTCCCAGTGAAATAGATATGTCTCCTGATCTCCTGGCTGCTGGTATCAAGGCTGTTAATTGTAGATCCAAGTGAGATAAAGTCATTGACAGTTTCAATCTTTTCTCTATCTATCGTGATATTGCCAATTGCTGTAGTGGTGAGATTTTTTTGTTTTCTTGATATGGAGATATAATCTGTATTGAATGCTATAGTCTTTGATCTTCTGCAATAGACATTTCAAGTCCTCCTCACTTTCAACAAGCAAGGTTGTGTCATTTGCATAATGCTAGTGATGAGTCTTGGATCTTGATGCCACTTTCTTTATAGAGTCTCAGATAATTTGTTCATCATTCATTTCGGATAGGTATGGAGAAAAGACACAACCTTGACTCATACCTTTCTTAATTTTAAATCCGGTAATGTTCCCTTGCTCTGTTTGCATGACAGCCGCTTGGTCTAGGTATAAGTTTCACTTGAGCACAACTAAGTGTTCTGTGATTCCCATTCTTTTCGAGAGGAGGACCCTCAACAAGATGGATTGACACAGTGACTGTAACAGTGGATTTGAGTATATCAGAGACGGGGAGGTTGTCACAGGGCAGGGCAAAGCTCAGATCTGTTGTTCATAGAGTCCTTATGAATTGTAGTCAACTTGATGGCGTATAACAACACTACCACAACCACTATTAATTTTAGAGTCCCTGGAGTCCCCAGTGAAGCATTTCACTACCAGCCAAAGAGTTAACAGCTCAGACCCATCCACAGGTGCCCGGAAGACAGCACTGGCAATCTGTCTCCAAAGTGCCACAGCCCTGTAGCCCTTACAGCACAGGTCCATATAGTGCAGTTTGCATACCTCACCATGAATCAAAGGTGACTAAAAAAAAAAGCAATATCATTATCAAAATCAATTGCTAGTGTTCATCTATTAATGCTGATTTATTATGAGAACTTAAATATTTTATCTTTGAAAATATCATTGCGGATGAAAACTCATTGCCACTGTCAGTTCTGAGTCATAGTGACCCCACGCGTGCTAGAGTAGACATGTACACTGTAGTTTTTTCAATGACTGACTTTTTGGAAGTGTGATAATTGACATACCTCCCTCAGAGGGGCCTCCCACTGGACCAAACTATTTACCTGTCAGCAGCTAAGAATATTAACTTTTTGTATTGTTCAGGATCTCAGATGGGCCAGATATTGACCTCAGACCAGGAGCAAATTATTTTAATTGAGTCCATTGTCTTTGTTGTCTAATGCTGCATAAATAGAGGGACCACAGTGCATGGATTTAACAGATTTATTCTTTTATAGCTTGTTCTATTTGAACCCTGTCCTATTCTGTGACATCCTCAAGTCTACTGCTTCAGTCACACAGTGGCTTCACCTGGTTGGTAATCTTCCTCTCCTTCGTTGTCCCTCTATCTTTCCAAGCATAAAATCCCTCTCCTAGGAATAACCTCTCCTAGCAACATACCCAAAGTGTGTGAAACGAAGCTTCATCATCTTTGCCTCCAAAGATCATTCTTGCTGCACCCTCTGCAAAACGTATTTGTTTGTTCTTTTGCCAGTCCATGGGATATTCAGTACTGTTCTCCAGCACAATTCAAAGGTATCAGTTCTTTCTTCTATCATCCTTAGTCATTGTCCAGCTATCAGATAGTTAGGACACTCGAAGTCAAAGTTCAGGACAGTGACCGTAGGGGAAGGCCCTCTTTGCCTGTGTCAGTTGTGGAGGATGGTGCTTGTGTCCTTCAGCTTCTTGAAGTCCTGTGTCCCTTGGAGACCTCCATGTGTTCTGGCTTTCCCTGGTGTGAAGGAAGCGTGTAGGGGCCAAGGACCACAAAAGCACATCCACTCCTGGTGACTGTTTCTTGGTGACACTACGGGTCCCCCTCCCTCAGGTCAATCTTCTCCCTTTTTATCTCGAGGGAGATAAATGTTATTAGAGGCCACATCCTAGGGGAAATTCCTTTACTTCTGATTAGGGAGACATGAGATCTGGGCATGTTGCATTCCACCCCTAATCTTCCTACAGTAGTACAGTTAATCAGAACATGAGGGATTATTACGTAGTTTCAATATCATAATTATAGACATATATTTTTTGGGAGGGGGACACAGTCACTTTAAAGGCATTTATGGAATTCTATTCTCTTGATATTTGCCTTTTTAGCATGTTAATACAGTGTAGATTAATCACCTCCAATTGAGAAAAGTTAGGAAGAAGCTCCTCAATGAAAATGCATAATGTTTTCATGCACTAATTATTTTAGTGGTATTCCTAGAACTTTCTTCCTCCTCTGTTTTAATCTGGAAGCTCCCATGAAACATGTATATTGTGAGTGACCTGGTGCTATTTGACATACTGGTGGCATAGCTTTCAGGACTACAGTAACACATAAACCAACATAACCACCACTTGCTAGTTTGTCTTATTAGGGACTGTAATGTGTTCTAATTAAGGTTTAACGATATAAACTTGAGGAGAACAAATACATTTTCTTGTGAATATATGATGTTGTTGTTGTCGTTATGTGCCTTCGGGTCGTTTGCGACTCCTAGCAACCCTATGTACAACAGCCCTAAACTGTGCTCTATCCTGTGCCAATCTCATTGCCTCTGACACACCCATCCCGATT
>NW_006399860.1:1751225-1786564 GCF_000299155.1 Elephantulus edwardii
TTCCAGTCGCCCATTATTATCAATGCATCTTGACTGCATGTTCGATCTATCTCTGCCTGTAAGAGTTGGTAGAAATCATCTATTTCTTCTTCTTTGTCTCTGGTTGTTGGTGCATATATCTGAATGATAGTGGTGTTCATAATAACGATAGTAACTTAATCTAAGAAATGAAAAATATAGTAACTCTTCACTGTATATCCTTTCCCTGTATCTGTTCCATCTGTATGCCAAACAAATCATTTGCGAGGATGGATTTAATGAAGAAAAGAAGAGTATTTGACACTTTTCTTCATTAGGAAGAAGAATAATTGATGCTTTTGACCGTGTGGTGTTGGAGAAGAGCACTGAGCATCCCATCGATGGCCAAAAGAACAAATTTGTCTTGGAGAGGGTGCAGCCAGAGTGTGTTTTGGAGGCAAAAATGATGAGGCTTTGCCTCACATACTTCAGGCATGTTGCTGGGGCGGGGAGGATTTATTGCTTGGAAAGGGACATGCTGCTCAGAAAGGTGGGAGGTCAGCAAAGGTGAAGAAGGCTTTTCAGGTGGACTGACATGGTGACTGCCACAATGATCTCTAATGTGTTAGTGTGATGATGACAAAGGCTAGAACAGGGCTCAGATCTGTTATTCATAGGGTCACAATGGATTGTACTTGACAACACTTAATAGCATCAATGATCACATTTCTTTTTAATGACCACATTTTTGATAATGAAATACTATGCCTTTTAAATTTTTCAAAATAGATTAAATTAAAAAATTCAGGGGCAAATACAATCATTTGTATTGGATTTTAAAGAAAAAATTGAAAGGATTTTTATTTTTTGTATTATAATTTTGGTTTTAGTTTTCTAGAGCTTACATAATAAAATATCTTGGAGTGAATGCCTTTAAGAAATAGGAATTCTCTCAGTTCTGTAAGCCTGCAGTCTGACTTTGGTATGTCCAAGGAGCATGCTTCAGAGATAGCATGCTTTATCCTCTAGGGGAGAGAAGAATTACCTTTTTCTCTTCCAGTTTTGGGCAGCCCAAGTGTTTCTTGGCATATACATGCTTGTGCACTAAGCCATTTCCTCTCTGTGGCTCTGTCTCTTTTCCTCTCAGGACACTACCATGCTTCAAGTGGACCCTTTGCTCTGATAGCACCTCAAGTTGATGGATCCTAACATGTTATAGACTAAACTATATCCTCCAAAATAAGAATATGAATTGAATAGATCTCTCTATCTTTAATATCAATGTAAGATGAGTCTTAAACTAATCATAGATGAGCCATTAAAAAAAAAAAGGAAGAGCAAACATAGTTACATGTAAGGAAAGATGCCACATAAAACCAGACACACATGTAGATGCATACCCAGGCACAGGAACTGGAGGGATTCCTGAATTGGGTGGCCTAGCAGTAAGAAGCTGCACTGCAATCCCAAAGGCATGTGGTTCCAATCCACCAGCAACTCTGTAGGAGATGGAGGGTTGGCTAAGGGTTGATTTCTACTTCATGATAATGAAAGAGCTGCTGAAGGGAGCTCTGTTTGTATGGTTTAACAACACAGTAGGTTGCTCGCCAGAAGGTTGGCGGCTTGAGTCCCCTCAGATGCAGCTTGGAAGAAATGAATTCTTGAATTCCTTCTATTAATTTCCTTGATATTTAGACTCACTATTGCTGGTATAGTAACGGTAAGAAAATGCACTGCAATCCCAAAGGCATGCAGTTTGAATCCACCAGCTGCTCTATGGAAAAAGATGGACAATCCCCTCCTGTGCAATTTTCTGTCTCTGAAAATCCACTGGAAGGTCAGCCTTCCACACTTGATGGTACACAACAAGGAGCCACAGTGCTCGTTGGAGGCAAAGGTGACAAAGCTTCATCTCTCATACTTTGGGTATGTTGCTAGAAGAGGCTATTCTTTGGAAAAGAACATAATTTTTGAAAGAACGAAGGTCAGTAAAGGGAGGAAGACCCCTCAATGAGATAGATTGACACGGTGACTGCAGCAATGGGCTCAGTGTAAGAGATGAAGAGAATGGCATGGAAGAGGATGGGATTCAGGTCGGCTATGAGTTGTGCTTGACTCAATGACACCTAACAACCACAAAATGTGTGTTGTGTTCTTAATCTACTATAATACTTTATTCCATTTCCTATCCATAAGTAAAGCACTATCTCGATCATCAGTAAACTCATAGCATTAATTTTTAAAAAATCAACTTCATATCCATCAGATATTTTTCCTCTCTGGAGAACTTCAGGTAACAACATGTGTTTTAAAGTACTTGTGTATTCCATATGATTGCTTGTTTGGTAAAAAAATACTATCTTTTCCAAATGCCTGTGGGAATTTGACATGCAAGTTTTTTTGCTACATCCATAGGCTCTGTAGAGCCAGGTTCCAGCTTTTGAAATTGAGGTTAAACATCCTTTACTGCTGAATAGCTTTGGAATAGCTGCTGCTTCTTGGGTTTGGCTGAATTCAAGACAAATGATACGGAAAATGGTGAAAGAAGAATGCTACTGACATTGAAACTGAAGATACTTTTAAATTTCTTTTTACCAATTAAACACAACCCAACACACTCAACCAACCAGACTCCCTTGTCGTAAGACTGTGTCCAAGGATGTGGCTGGAGCTCTGGTTAGGCATGACAGCCCTCAAGTCTGAATCTGCAGCATTAAACCCCTCTTAGCAGTCTTTACATCTTAGCTTACAAGGCATGTGCTATTTTGTTACTGTTAGCTGGTGTCAAGTTGCCTATAACTCATTGTGAGTGACTCCATGTGATGGGATAAGACCGTGGAGATTGTTACGGTCTGTTATCGAAGGTGGATCAGCAGGCTTTCTTTCATCTTTGTCTTATCTGAGAGCTCTGCTAAAACCCCTGCAGCATTAGAGCACCTACATACAAGGCCCCAGCAGTTTAATGGGTGGCTGTCCTTGTGGTGTGTTGACCCAGCATCAAACTCAAATCTCTTTAATAGAAGATGAGAATGCTATCATTCAAGTACCCCTGGTCTCTAACTGGTGTAAATGGTTATATAGACGACTGATAACCAAAAAGTAAGACGTTCAATGCCTCCCCAGAGAAATCGTGGAAGAAAGGCCTAGTGAACTGTTGTTGTTATGTGTCATCAAGTTGCCTGCAACTCATAGCGACCCTGTGTACAATACCTCTGAACCTTGCTCTGTCTTGAGCCAAACTTATTGTCTCTGACATACCTACCCCCTAGTCACTGAGTCAATTAATCTCATTCAGGGTCGTCTTCTCTCTTTTTTTCTTTGTGTGTGTGTGTGTACTGTCAAATCAGATCTGACTGGTACAGGAGGAGATTGCCCCTCCTTCAGCAGAGCATTTGGTGGATTTGAACCACGTACCTCCAGGATTATAATACAGCTTTTTGCCACTTGGCCACCAGAGCTCCTGGTCTTCTTCTATAGTTTTCGTAAAAGCACAATCAAGTGTTCTGGGATTCCCATTCTTCTAAGAGTCACAGTTTGCTGTGATCCACACTGTTGAAGGCCTTTGAGTAGTCAGTGAAACACAGATGTTCCTCTGGTACTCTTTGCTTTCATCCAAGATCCATCTAACATTAGCTAAAATCTCCCTAGAACCACAGCCTCTTCTAAACCCAGCGTATGTTTCTGGTAGTTCTCTTGATACACAATTCCAGCCATTTTTGGAAAATTTTCAGCAGGGTCTTGCTTGCATGTGATATTAATGATATAATTTGATAATTTCTGTACACTGATGGGTCACCTTTCTTTGGAATGGGAATAGCTCTCTTCCAGTCAGTCGGCCAGGTGGTTGTCCTCCAGATTTCTTGGCACAACTTGGTGAGCATATCCAGGGGACCGTCTGTTGAGATATGTCAATTGCAGTGCAATTCGACTCTGACACACTTGGGGCCACCATAGTTAGGCTGGACTTGCTGACAACTTGCTGACAGGTTATATGCTATTCACTAGTTAATTGATTGTACTAATTAACATATAATGCTAACTGGAGAGGCAGAGATTGGAACCCTGTCATTGTCAAAGGCTATAAATGGAGGAGGCACTGTATGATTACATGGAAATGTAACCGAGTCAATACACCCATGTCTATTGGGCACCACAGAGTGTTGATTGGTGCTTTCACATATGCAGTCATCCTGATAATTGTTCTGATAACTTCATCTGGAAAACAGAAGCCTAGAGAAGTTAAGCAAGGGCCTGGGACTTCTGTCTGGTACCCCAACAACTCATCTGTTACACTGGGCTGGGCTTGAAGGCAAAGGACTTAAACTTGTTGCCTGGTTTCTTTGATTGTGGAGGTGAAATCAATATGAGATGGGCTTCTTCGTCTCTAAGGTCGCACTCTGTTAAGTGTTCAGTGGCTCCGACATGGATGATCATGTGTGTAGAAGCATGGAGCCTCTTGTCTCTCTGACATAGCCTGCCTGTGCCATCACTGTTCATCTCTCCTGTATGAAGAACTCAGTCTAAAATGATCTTGTTTATTACCTGATTCACTCACTGGGCATTTTTTGCTTCCTTAGGTGAGGGTGGGTATGTTGACTGTCTCTCTTTTTGTTCCCTATTGTAGTATCCTTAGAAACATACAGCCTAGTCCCTGGCCCACAGGACTTAAAAAACCAAACTCATTGTTGTTGAGTGGGAACCGACTCATAGCTGACCTTCTCTTGGGTTTCTGAGGTTGTAAATCACACGGGAGGAGATTGCTTAACTTTCTTCCTTGGAGCTGTTGGTGCATTCAAACCACCAGAGAAATACGGCCTTTGGGTTAGCAGTGCAGACTGCCTATCAGAGCTCTCTCTGGCCCATAGTAGAAGGGTGATGAAAGAGTTGTCTCCCTGCTTGCTCCTCTGTTTTTCTCTGATCATTTTCTCAAGCTTCTTATTGTTGTTGTTAGGTAGCGTTAAGGCGAGTATGACTCATAGTGACCCTGTGAACAAAAGATCTGAACTCTGTTCTGTCCTGCACCATCCTCACACTTCCTGACATACAAGAGCCCATTGCAGCAGTCACCGTGTCAATCCACCTAGTTGAGGGTCTTCCTCTCCTTCAGCAACCCTCCACCCTTCCCAACATCATGTCCCACTCCAAGGAATAGTCCCTCTTAGCAACATGTCCAAAGTATGTGAGCCAAAGCCTCATAATTCTTGCCTCCAAAGAGCACTCCAACTGCACCTTCTCAAAGACATATCTATGCGTTCTTTTGGCCTTCCATGAGATGTTCAGTGCTCTTCTCCAACACCATAGCTTAAAGGTGTCAATTCTTTTCCTGTCATCCTTATTCATTGTCCAGCTTTCAGATGCATAGCAAGTAATCAGGAAGATTATGGCCTGAATCACACGCACCTTAGTCCTCAAACTGACATCATTGTTGTTGTTATTATGTGTCATCAAGTTGCTTGGAGCTCATAGTGACCCTTTGTACAATAGCCCTAAATCCTGCTCTATCCTGTGCCAATCACATTGCATCTGACACACCCATCCCAATTACCCCAGTCACTGAACCAATCTACCTCATAGAGGGTCTTCCCCTCTTGAGCCGTCTCTTCACCCTCCCAAGCATGATATCCCACTCCAAGGACCACTCCCTCCTTACAACATGTCCAAAGTATGTCAGACAAAGCCCCAGAATCCTTGCCTCCAAAGAGCAGCCTGGTTTAACCTTCTCCAGGATGAAACTGTTTGTTTTCTTGGCAGACCATGGTACAATCAATACTCTTCTTCAGCACCACAGCTCAAAGGCATCAATTCTTCTATCCTTCCTACACATTGTCCAACTCTCTGATACATAACAAGTGATTGCAAAGACCATGGCCTGTATCAGACACACCTTAGTCTCCAGAGAGACACCAGCTCTTCAGTACTTTGGAGAGGTCCCTAACAGCAGACTTTCCCATCGCAATAAGTTTTTTTATTTCCTGGCTACTGGTGCGAAGAATATTGACCATGGAGCCAAGCACACTAAAGTTGTTAACAATCTCAATATCTTCACCATCCCTCTTGATGCTGCCAATTGGTCTAATGGTGAGAATCTTTGTCTTCTTGACATTGAGCCTCAATCCATGCTGAAGGCTGCAGTCCTTGACCCTCTGCAGCAAGCCTTTCAGGTCCTCCTCAATTTCAGCAAGCAGGGTTGTGTTATCTGCATAATGCAGATTGTTAATAGATCTTCCACCGATCCTGACGCCACCCTTCTCATAGAGCCCAGCCTCTCGGATAATCTGCTCTGCATACAGGTTGAAAAGGTATGGAGATAGGACACATCCCTGGCGTATACCTTTCCCAAATTTGAACCATGCAGTGTTTCCTTGCTCTGTTCTGATGACTGCCTCTTGGTCCAAGTATAGGTTTTGCATTAGCACAATTAAATGTTCTGGGATTCCCATTCTTCTCAGAGTCAGCCACAGTTTGTTATGATCCACACAGTCAAATGCCTTTGCATAATCAATGAAACACAAATAGAAATTATTCTGGTGTTCCCTGCTTTCAGCCAAGATCCATCTCACATCAGCTACAATATCCCTATTACCATGACCCCTTCTAAACCCAGCCTGGACTTCTGGCAGTTCTCTGCTGATGTGCTGTTCCAGTTGTTATTGGATAATCTTCAGTAGAACCTTGCTTCCATGTGAAATCAGTGAGATTGTTCTATAGTTTCCACACACTGTTGGGTCACCCTTCTTTGGGATGGGAAAAATATTGATCTTTTCCAGTCAGTTGGCCAAGTGGTTGTTCGCCAGATTTCTTGGCACAACTTGCTGAGCACGTCCAGGGCAGCATCTGTTAACTGAAATATGTCAATTGGTATACCATCTATCCTGGAGCCTTATTTTTTGCCATTTCCTTCAAAGCAGCCTGAACTTCTTTCATCACCATAGGCTCTTGCTCATATGTTGTTTCGTGAAATTCTTCTGTGTCTTCCAATTCCTTTCGACACAGTGACTCAGTATATTCTTTCCATCTTCTTTTAATATTTCCTGGATCATTTACTATTCTGCCTAAAGCATCCTTGATTATAGCAACTCTAGGTTTGAATTTGTTCTTCAGTTCCTTGAGCTTAAGAACTGCTGAATGAGTTCTGCCCTTTTGTTTTTTGGACTCCAGCTCCTTGCACGTTTCATTGTAATATTTTACTTTGTCATCCCGTGCTGCCTTTTGGAATTTTCTATTCAGCTCTTTAGTCTCTTGAATTCTTCCTTGTGCTTTGGCTTTTCTGCACTCCCTGGTAATCTTCAGAATTTCTTTTGACATCCATTTTGGTCTTTTTTTCCCCTCTTCTGTCTTTGTAATGACCGTTTGCACTCCTCAGTAATATGGAGAGGTCCCTAACTGCAGAAGGGGTTGCCCAACGAACAAATCTGATTGCTGCTTATCTTTTATGTGGCTTATGAGCTACATTGTTGGGGCAAGAGGAGAACAATTAAAAAAACACAACCACATTTTTCTGACATATGAAATTAAATTTTTAGAATCTTTCTACAATGTTTCATTGGAAAACAGCCACATCAATTCAGTTATTTATTGTTTTCTGCTCATTTTTCTCAATTCCACAGAGTTCAGTGATTACAGTGGAGATTGTATATCCTGAAGAGTCTATTTATCCTCTAGACCTTTACAAAGGAATAAATTCTGGCGACTAAGTTGTAAGGAGCTGGCTACCATCCCAAAGGTACATGGTTAAAATCCACCATCTGCCTCATGGGAGAAAGATGACAATCTCCTCCCGTGTGATTTACTGCCTCTGAAACCCTCTGGATGGTTTTTTTGCAACTTGGTGGTACATAATAACCACCATCTTTACAAAGGAGCCCTTGTGGTGCAGTGGTTAAGTGCTTGACTGCTGAGTAACAAATTGACAGTTTGAACTCACCGGCCACTCCTGAGGGCAGCTGTGACAATCATTTACCGTAAAGATGTCTGGCTTCAGAATCCCTGTGGGATAGTTCTACTTTGTCTTATGTAGTTGCTGTGAAGCAGAATTAACTCAGTGGCAATGAGTTTGGGGACTTTTGTTTGTTTTGGGCTTTTATGAGAAGGTTTATCCACTCTTGTCCTTAAAGAATGAGTAGAAATTGCTCAAACATTGAGTCTGCGTGTCTTCTTATCCTCAGTGTTAGTCCTGGGCATTTTAACTGTCCTTCATTCAAGCATTCATTTATCAAACACATTTTTATTGACTGTGATTGTCTACTTCTGTCATTGAGAGCTGGGGTGGCCTAGTGGATAAGGAGTTGAGCTGTCAACTCAAAGGCAGTCACTTTGAATCCGCCACTGGCTCTGTGAGAAAAAGACAGGAAGTCTCTTCCTGTGCGGTTTACAGCCGTGGGATACCCTTTGGAGGGTCACCTATGAGTTGGTTCTGACTCAACAATGAGACTTTTAGTGAGACTTCTCTCATCAAATATGCAAAGGGGCTCAGATGCAGTTGCCCCTGTAACTGAAACACTGGGGCACATGGCCCCCCCATGGTGACTGAGCCTGGATTAGTCTGTCAGCTCTCCACTGTCAGAGAGCCTCTTAGTTGAGGTGGTTGCATCTTCTGGGCTTGATCTTGAGGTTCTAGAATCATCATTGGTATTGAATCATCCTAGGTCGGTGCTCAGTGGACTTTGCTTCTGGTTAATATTTTCTATTATTTTTCGGTTTGAGACTCACCCATTACTCTGCTGGTGTCAGAGGGCTGATTCCCGTGTTTGGCACTCATCTACTGGAAAGGGAGCTCTGGTGGAGGAGTCTTCCGTGAATTGAGCTTCTAACACTTAGGCTGTGAGTTCCTGGCGGTCAAATCCATCAGTGGCTCCAGGGAAGAAAGGTGTGCAGGCTCCCCTTACAGTGAGTTATTTATAGTCTCAGAAACCCAATGGAGGATCGCTGTGAGTTGGAACCAACTCAGTGGCAGTGAGTGTGAACTGCCTAAAGGTTGGAAATTCAGATTCTCTCAGTGGAACCACAGAAGAAACATTTTGCAGCCTGCTTCCATTAAGATTGTTGTTGTGAACCCTTGAGTCAGAACTGACCCGTAGTTGACACTCAGCTGGTTGGGGTTTTTTGGTTTGTTTGTATTTTCAGAGGTAAGGAATCACTTGGGGGGAGATTGCCCATTCTCCTACCATGCAGCTGGTGGATTTGAACCACATGGCTTTGGGATTGCAGTGCATCTTCTTACCACTAATCTCCCTTCCATTAAGATTACAGCAAAGAAAATCCCATAACACATCTGTAACACATGGGTTAGTCAAGAGTTGAAATCATTAAGATGGCATCTAACAATAATGTACTCTCAGGAGGCCTAACACATCTTCAGACACCTTTCTTTCACCATGGTTTCCACTTTCTCTGTTCTAGCCACTAAAAGCTACATTACCTTGCTGAGGATGGGGAGTATTCAGTAGGAGTAGAATGAGTGATAATGTTTTTTTATTAATTTCCAAGCAAAAGTATGCAAGTATCTAGCACTGGTGTGCACTGTTGGTGGTGTGCGCTGTCGAGTTGGACCCAACCCATAGCTGACCCTCTGGCAGGTTTATGAAGGCAGTAATTGCCGTAGGAGGAGATTGTCCGTCCTTCTTCCATGAAGTAGCTGGTAGATTTGAACTGTGCGACTTCAGGATTGCAGTGCAGCTTCTTGCCATTAGGCCACTAGCATTTAAAATCTTTCTTCAGAAGGAGGTACTTTTATGATCTTCCTACTTTATAAAAGAAAAAACCGTGGCTCGGAAAGGTGAAGCAGTTTTTCAAAGATACAATGCACAACTAGGATTTGAACCCACGAAGTCAAACTCCAGAGCTCAAGCTCTTCAGAGCTGTGATGATAGGTGGATAAAATGGGTATACCACCAGGAATATGTGGGTTAAAAAGGGAAACCAAAGACATTTCCTTTTTTTGCTATGACATTTTAGTTAACTCACAAGACATGCCAAAAAGGGAATTGGTAGTTTTTGTTGCACCATATATTCTGTTTCTCAGATTAAACATTTTCTACCAAAGAGACTTGTCAGTCCCAACATATCAGGAACTGGGCAAGGGATGGAAAGACTGACAAGTGAGTTTTCTGCTGGTGTGTGTGGGCTTAGGTTATTCTGCAGAATTGAAACCTCTTGACAACCTTGGTCATTTCTTGACTCAAACCACTCTTATTCAGAGAACCAGATGCCACCAAATTTAGCAGCCAGGCCCTGGCCAGCAGTTCCCGAGGTGTCTGTGGATATTAAGCATGTTCTTAGCACGGCCAAGTAGGAGGAATGCCGAGTTAAACAAAATCAAGCAGAATTTTTTAGTTCCAAAAGGGGGACCCTCTTGTTGGATGGGTGTTTTGGGGAACGCAGTTTGGCCTATACTGCTTTGGAAACCCTTTCTTCCCTTTTCATTCTTGTTTATGAAGTCCAGAAGGATCCAGGCTGCATCCTACATCAGGTACTACTGCTTGTGGGCCAGAGAGGGAAACAGAACCCATGGTGTTTGTAGACAAGAGTTAGAGTTTAATAACACAAAATGAAATTGGAGAGCTTTTTAAAAAAGCTTTGGATATTCAACAGTGATGCCTCAGTAAATAGAAAAAGAAATTATTATTACATAAACATTTAAATACTAATGTGTTTTATAATTTATCTTGGCTAAAAATAAAAGACGTCATGCTGAGGAAGGTGGAGGATCAGAGAAAGGCGGGAAGACCCTCAGTAAATAGACCAACACAGTGATTAATACGGGGGAGGCTATCAGAGATCATGAGGTTGGTGAGGCTGGCAGGGCTCAGCTCTGTTGTTCATAGAGCACCATGAGCCGTGGCAAACTCAATGGAATGTAGCAACAATACCCAGAAAGGAGCATTAGTGGCACAGTGGGTGTAATGTTGGGCAGCTACATGAAAGGTCCACAGTTTGAGCCCACCAGCCAACCCAAGGGAGAAAGATGAGGCAGTCTGCTCCTGTTGAAATTTACAGCTTCACAAACACAACGAAGGCTAATCATGAGTCAGAATTGATTTGACGGTAATGGATTTGAAATTTTAAGATCCTCTGGTCAAAGAGTATTCCTCGAAGCAGTCAGAAAGGCCTCAGAACATAAAGCAAGCTTATGGTCATATGGTAAGTGCAGCAAACGGTGCTGTGACTAAGCTGTGGGAATTGCCTCTGGGCTGTGGTGAAGTAAACCTGGGAATTTGTGGAATGTACTTGTATTTTTCAGGAAGTAGGGAGCTATTGTTAGGAGAGTTTCTTGTCATAAAAATTCCCTGATTTGGTTTTGTTGTTTGTTCTTATTGTAGTTTGGGTGAAAGTTTACAAAGAAAATGAGTTCCCACTCAACAGCTCATGCATGTTGTGTTTCCTAACTTCAGTTACAACCCCCTCGGTGTAATAGCACTCTCTCCACTTCCTCCCTGGGTGCCCAGTTTCCCTTTATCCTTCTTTCCTGCCCCCTTTCAGCCTTCTGATCTTTGTTTTTGTGCAAATGCTGCTTCTACTTTGATTTTAAAATAGCAAGCTTAGATGTTGTGTTTAACTCAGAAATCTAAGCTGTGGAGTCTGATTCATAGCTGACTATCCAAAGGGTTTTCAGAGGTGAATGAGAAGAGATTGCTCATCTTCCCCGCCCCCAGGCTGCTGGATTATCAGCACAATGCTCTAAGGTCAAGGCTCCCAGAACTCCCTTAGACATCTGTAAGAATTCTAAAATTCTACTATTTTTTTTTCCTGTGGAAGAATTTTTCATATTTGCCACAGAAAAGAAATGAGATGTTTCTGCTCCTGGCAGAGAGTCCCTAGGTGGTGCATATGGTTAATGTGCTCTGCAGCTAACCAAAGGTTGTAGGTTCAAAGCTACTCAGAGGTGCCCTGGCCCTCTATTTCCAGAATTTCAACCACTGAGAAGTTTCTGGAGCACAGTTCTACTCTGCCACAAGTAGGGTCACAATGAGTCAGCTTTGACTTGTTAATAACTGGGCAATGGATTCTTGAGAATGAACAATAACAATGCTTATATTTAGTTAACCACATGCTCAGGGGAGCTAAGCCAACATTTAAAAGTGAGAAAAATGGATTTTGGTGAGGATTATCAAGTTCAAAACCATTCTTTCTTTCTTTCTTACTTATTCCTTCAGGTGTTAGTCCAGTTGTTGTTGTTATGTCTTGCAAGTTGACTGTGACTTGTAGTGACCCTGTGTACAAAGGCTCTGAACCCTGCCCTGTCCTGAGCCAGTCTCACTGTCTCCAACACGCCTACCTCCACTATCTCAGTCACTGAGCAAATCCATATCACGTGGAGTCTTCCTCTCCTGTGCTGTCCCTCCATCTTACCAAGCATGATGTTCTTCTTCAAAGACTTAAGGTCATTCCTGGCCACATGTTCAAAGTATGTGAGAAGGAGCTTCAAAATCTTTGACTCCAAGAAGCAACTTGGCTTCCCCCTCTCCAGGAAAGACCTGTTTGTTCTTTTAGTAGTTCATTATATATTCGATACCCTTCTCCAGCACCACAACTCGAAAGCATCAATTCTTCTGTCATCCTAATTCATTTAGCTTTCTGCTGTGTAACAAGTAATTATGAAGACCATGGTCTAGATCAGACACACCTTAGTCTCTAGACTGACATCATTGATCTTTAGTACTCTAGAGAGGTCCCTGATAGCAGATTTTTCAGTATAGGCTTTTGACTTCCTGACTGCTGATGTCAAGGGTGTTGACTGTGGAACTGAGTAAGCAGAAATTGTTAATAATCTCAAAGTTTTCTCCATCATGGGGCTGCCAATTGGCCTGTGAGGAGAATGTTTGTTTTCTTGATGTTGAGCTTCAGTCCATATTGGAGACTGTAGTCCTTGACCTTCTGCAGCAAATGCTTCGGGTTCTCCTCAGTTTTGGCAAGCAAGGTTGTGTCATCTGTATAGAACAGGTTGTTGATGAGTCTTCCTCAGTCCTCAGGCCACATTCCTCCTCATAGAGCCCAGCCTCCTGAATAATCTGTTGTGCATATAAATTTAAAACGTATGGAGAAAGGAAGCATCCCTGACACACCCTATTCTTGATTTTGAACCATGCATTGTTTCCTTGCTCTGTTCTGATGACTGCCTCTTGGTCCACGTATAGGTTTCGCTTGAGTATCATCAGGTGTTCTGGAATTCCCATTCCTCTCAATCTTAGCCACAATTGGCTGTGATCCACACAGTCAAATGTTTTTTCATAATCAATGAAAGACAAAGACATTTCTCTGGTACTCTGCTGTCAGCTAAGATCCATCTGACATTGGCTATAATGTCCCTAGGACCATGGCCTCTTTTAAATCCAGCTTGTACTTCTGGTCGTTCTCTGTTGATGTACTTTTGAGTTAGTTTTGGATAATCTTCAGCAGAATTTTACTTGCATGTGGTATTATATTGTTTGATAACTTCCCCACTCTGTGGGATCACCTTTGTTTTTAAATGGAAATAAGTATTGAACTCTTCCAGTCTGTTCTAAGTCATTGTCCTCCAGATTTCTTGACATAGCCTGGTGAGCACAACCAGGGCTGAATTTGTTGAAATACGTCAATTGGTATTCCATCAATTGCTGCGGTCTTGTTTTTTTGCTAATTCCTTTAGAGCTACTTCCTCCATCACTACCTCTTGATCATATGTTGTTTTGTGAAATTCTTCTGGGTCAGCCAGTCCTTTCTGGTATACTGACACAGTGTATTCCTTCCATCTTTTTTTGATGCATCGTGGATCGTTCAGTATTCTGCCCATAACCTTGTTAAGGATTGCCACTTGAGGCTTGACTTTATTTTCAGTTCAGTAGGTTTATAGTTATCACCTGTTGCTCTGGTGGCCTAGTAAGTAAGGAGTTTACACTGCTAACCCAAAGGCAGATGGTTCAGACCCCTTAGCTGCTCCTCAGAAAAGACTGGTAATATTCTTTTATGTTAACCTCAGCCTCTGAAAGAAGGGTCAGAACCTTCTGGATGGTCAGTTTTGAGTCAGTTCCAACTTGCTGGCAATGAACTGAGTTTTTGTTCAAATGGTTTTTATCTGAAATGTCTTTGACCAATATATGATGACAGACTTTTGCTTAAACTAGAGTTATGGTAGTTCCGGATTGGTCCAGTAATGACTTGCTTTTATAAGTAAAAGGTGGTTTGTCCTTAGTTCCTTTACATAAGCTTTTAGGACAAGAAATGCTTTTCAGATGTCCTTCTCACTGTAATTAAACATGGAAGCTTCTCAACCTGGTCAGCACTACAAGATACTAACAGGGTCATATATAAGTAGAAGGACATTCTGTGTACACAGGGTAGATCTAATACTGTGAAAATATTAAGTCTAAAAGGTGATGTGAGATAACTTCCAGATATAAATCCCAACAACATTCTTTACAGAAATGGAAAAATGACCAATTTCAAAAGGAAAGGAAAGAAAATCCAACTGGCTAAAGCAGAATTAAAGATTAAGAGCAAAGCTGAAGACATCATCCTCTCCAATACTGAAACAATCTACAGAGCCACAGCCTCAAAAATAATTTAGCATGATTGCAGTGATAGACATGTAGACCAGTGGAGCAGAATTGAGAACTTGGAAACAAATCCATACATTTACTGATAAATGATTTTTGGCCAGGGATTACTCGATAGGGCAGAAGTAGCCTTTCTCTCTCTCTAAATATAATAAATACCTACTACCCTTGAGTTGAACCAGGGTGCTCCTCGGAGTAAAGAATGGATAAACTTTATGTCACATACCATGTTAGTCTAGAAACAAAGGTGCACCTAATCCAGGCCATGGTCTTCTCAATTACTTGTTATGCTAAAGAAAGTTGGACAATGACTAAAGATGATAGAAGAAGAATAGATGCCTTTGAGTTGTGGTGCTGGAGAAGAGTCTTGAACATACCATGGACTGCCAAGAAAACAAATAAGTCTGTCTTGGACAGGGTGAAACCATGTCTTTCCTTGGAGGCTAGGATTTTGAAGCTCCACCTCACTTTGGGCATGGGGCCAGGAGAGATTTGTCCTTGAAGAAGGACATCATGCTCGGAAGGGTAACCCCACAGGAGAGGGAGACCCTGGATGAGATGGATTGATACGGTGACTGGGGCAATGGCAGTTGGTGTGTAGAAATTAGACTGGCTCAGGACAGGGAAGGATTCAGAGCTGCTGTACATTAGGGTCACTATATGTTGGAGGCGATTCAATGGCACATAACAACAATAATACAACAGGTTTGGAAGCAGGAGTGGTGTCCACTTCCTAAACAACATGCCTCTGGAAACTCTGAACTCTGATAAATGTTGATAGTTGTAGAGCAGCTTCAGGCCTTTTGTTCATAGGGTTGCTATGAGTCATGCTTGGCTGGAAGGCAATCAGCAGCAACAACAACAACAACAACAACAACTTTGTCAGAAGGGGCTAGTTCTTGGAAAAAGACATTGTGCTGGGAAAGTTGGAGGGTCAGAGAAAGAAGACCCCAAATGAGGTGGATCGACAGCAAAGTAGACATCTAAGCAACAAACAAAAGCATTTGAAAAGATACAGTCATTAGCTTTTGTTGTTGTTAGCTGCCCTCAAGTCAACTCTAACCCGTATCAGCTCTGTGTACAACAGAATGAAGTCTTGTCCAAACCTATACCACCCTTACAATTTCTGCTATGCTTAAGGCAAGCCTACTGCTGCAGTTATCTATCAGTCCATGTCATGGAAGGTATTCATCTCTGGTCATCTCTCTTATCAATTCTACTTTTCTGAGCATGATGTCCTTTTCCAAGGAATGGCGGCTACTCATATGTCTAGTCATATAGTCTCACCATCCTTGCCTCTAAGGAACTCTCTGTCTGCACGTCTGTCAAGACTGATTTGTTATTCGTTTAGCAATCTGTGGGATATTCTCTAAAGCAACAGTTCAAAGACATCAATTCTTCTTCAGTGTTTATTATCCACTGTCTGTCATTTTCTATTGCTGCTGTTGTTATATACCTTCAAGTTAGAATGTACTCACAGTTGACCCTCTAGCAGGTTTTTAGAGGTTATGCATCACATGGGAGGAGACTGTCCATTTTTCTCCCAAGAAGCAGCTGGTGGATTCCAACTGCATGTCTCTGCTGTAATGTGATAACTTCTCACCCCCACTAAAATGGCATTGATTGAAATAGAATATAACAAAAAATACTGGCAATGAAGTGGTAAGATTGGAACTCTTCCATTGCTAATGGGATTGCAAAATGTAACACTATGACAAACGGGATTAGAAATTCCTAAGATTTAGAAATTTCTGTGATTTAAAACCTGAAAAAGGGTGACATGAACAGGGTGATATATGCTTACCTATGCTTATGTTCATTTCAGAGAGCTCTGGTGTCTTAGTGGTAAGGAATTGTGCTGCTCACCCAAAGATATGTGGTTTGAATCCACTAGTTGCTTTATGGGAGAAAGATGGACAATCTCCTCCTGTGTGATTTAGTGCCTCTGAAAATCTGCTGGAGGGTCAGCTATGGGTCAGTACTGACTCAGTGGTATATGACAACAGCAGCAGCATATTAATTGTACCTTTATTTACAGTGTTACTGTTGCTGTGTCCCATCTAGTCCATGATGATTTGTAGGGATTCTTTGGAGGAGAGACTGAAAACTTGCCCTATTCACTGTTTCCAACATACTTGAACCCATTGTTAGAGTCACTGCGTTATTCCATCTTGTTGAGGGTCATTCTCCCTTTTACCCACCACCCTTCCCAACATGATGCACTTTCCTAAGGATTAGCTATTCCTGACAACATGCTCAAAGTATGTGAGACGACATTTCACCGTCCTTCTTCTAAGACAGACGTGTCTGTTCTTTTTAAAATAAACATCATTACTCTTTAGCGCTTTAGAGATGTCCTTGACAAATATTTTCCAAATGCAATGTATCTTTTGATTTCTTGACTGCTGCTTCCATGTGTGTTGGTTGTGGATCTAAGTAAAATGAAATAATTGACAGTTGCAATGTTTTCTCCATCTATAATGATGTTGCATTTTGGTCCAATGGTGAGAATTTTTGTTTTGATGTTCAGATGTAATTCATATTGAAAACTATAGTACTTCAAGTCTTCTTCAATTTTTTGCAAACATGGTTGTGTCATCACACACAAGTTGTTGATGAGTCTTCCTCTAGTCCTGATGCCCCATTCTTCTTATTTTTAAAGAAATTTTCTTTAACTACTCCAGCTTCTCAAATTAGTCACAATAGCAAGGGCAGGGGGAGAGAGAAACAATCTGGTTGTCTATCATTGGAGGAATGAATAAGCATAATAGTACAATGGAATACAACCATGAAGAACAATGACAATTTCAAAACTAGTTATCGATGGACTTGGAGGGTGTAATGATAAATAAAATAAATCAAGCACATAAGGAAAATATACTGTGATTTGTCTTTTATAAGAAGACAAGAATAGACATCTATAAATGGATCAGTGTTTGCTGATGTTTACCGGGTGAGGAGGGCAGTGACAGGACAGGAAATACGCTTTGTTGTTAGATGCCACTGAGTTGAGTCCAACTCACAGCAATCCTATGGACAATGACCTGACCCCTGCTCTATCCTGTGTCATCCTCATCATCTCTGATACACTTGAGTCCATTGCTGCAGTTACTGTGTTAATCCATCTTGCTGGAGGTCTTCCACTAGTTTGGTGGTCCTCCATTTTTCCTAGCATAATGTCCCTTTCCAAGGAATAGCCTCTTCTAGCAATATGTACAAAGTATGAAAGATGAAGCTTCATCATCTGCATCCAAGGAGCACTCTGACTTCACTTTCTCCAAGACATATCTGTTTGTTCTTTTTGCATCTCATAGTACAATTGGTATTCTTCTCCAGTACAACTCAAAGACATCAGTTCTTCTTTTGTCACCTCTTCTTATTGTCAGCTCTTAGAAGTAAAGCAAGTGATTAAAAAGACAATAGCCTGGGTCAGGTACACCTTAGTCTTCAGTATTTTGAGGAGGTCCCCAACAGCAGATTTGCCCAGTGTAATATGTCTCCTGTTTTCCTGACTGATGGTTCCAAGGGTATTGATTGTTGATCCAATGAAGATGAAATCTTTGAAAACTTCAATTAATTCTCTGTCTGTCATGATGTCTATTGACCTAATGATGAAGACCTTTGTTTTCTTAATGTTGAGATATAATCCATACCAAAGGCTACAGTCTTTGACCTTCTGAAGCAATTGTTTCAAGTCTTCCTCACTTTGAGTGAATAGAGTTGTGTTATCTGCTCTTCATAATTTATCTTTATGTTGGCAGTGCTCTGCTTACTGCTTACTGCAGTGCTCTCGAGGCCTAGCGATTAGAAGCTGTACTGCTTACCCAAACACTCACAGTTTGAATCCACCCACTGCTATGAAGGAGAAAGATGAGTAATCTCCTGTGCAATTTGCCATCTCAGAAAATGCTCTCTAGGGTCAGGTATGAATCAATTCCTACTTAACGGCACATGACAAGCTCCCTCAAAGGCAATGAGCGAGTGAGAAAGTGTGAGGAATGTGCTTCTCAGAACAGTAAACCACACAACAGCTAAAGGACAGCATTTGCCCCCAAAAAACAGAGCTCAGAAAGCAGGTAGTTGTTGTTGCAGTTGTTGTTGGGCACCGTTGAGTTGGAATCAACCTATAGCTGATCCTCCAGTGGGTTTTCAGAGGCAGTTAATTGCATGAGAGGAGATTGCCTGTCCTTCTCCTGCAGAGCCGCTGGTGGATTTGAACTGTATGGTTCTGGGATTGCAGTGCAGCTTCTTCCCACCAGGCCACTAGAAGGAAATGGAAATGGAGAGTCCAGAGAGGAAGTATGAAATGTGCAGTTACACAGAAGAAATTTGCAACTAATGGCACAAAACACAATATGCATAAATTTTTGCATAGAAAATAAGCTATGTAAACTTTCACTGAAACCACAAATATTCAACATGTAAGAAAAAAATGCTCATACAATGTGGAATTTGAAAAATTGATCGGTTTGTGGGGAAATTGTCAAATACGCATTTGATTTATTGCATAAAATGTCACTAAAACGTAATGAAATATTCAATAGGTCAATCCAAATGTCATCAACTTCTTGGGAAGAAGTAGTGCTGCTTATGGGTGGAAGAGGGGGCTGTGGCTGGAAGGAGGACTCAGGAACCCCTCCCTAATTGGAGCCTCCCCCCCAAATGATGGCCACTAGATCTTGTTCTGCAGGCTCAAGCCTGGATTCAAGCCTGGATCACCTTCTCTCGCGTCCCCCTCCACTGTTTAAATTTTAGTACATACACATGACATAAGAATTTTGGTGATGCAGGGAAACGGTTAGCTGCTAATTGAAAGGTTTAAGGTTCAACCCTACCCAACAACCCTGGAAGAGAAAACGTTGTCACTCTGCCTCTGTAAAGATTGTAGCCAAGAAAATCTATCAGCTTGGGCAACATTAGGGTCAAGTGGTATAACGCAGTCCTTAAGTACAATGTTCTATCTCCTACTTTGGTGAGTAGCAAGTGGAGTCTGAAAAGCATGAGAACAACCATTTAAGGTGCTCCCCATATCCAGAACAAAGGTGGAAGAAAAGCCAAGATTGACTGATGGACTAATGGGCCACTTGAATCCCAACTTCCATGACCTTGAGACCAAAAGTTCTAGACTGTGCCCAGTTACTACTAATGACAGCTCTAAACGGGGTGATAGTAGAAGGTCCTGGGTAGAGTGAGGGGAAATGTGAAATAAGGCTCAAAAGCATAACAAACACCAGCCTTAATCTGACAGACTGGTGACACTCTCAAGACTATGGCCCTTAGTTACCTTTCAAACCTAGAATAAAACATTCAAGTTGCTAATTTTTCAAATAAATAGATCTGTAGGGTGACCAACAATAGCAAGGAAGTACTCACTCTTTAGAATAACCAATAATAAAAAAAGAAAAACAAGTGAAAAAGCCAACCAAAAGAAAAGTCAAAACAGCATTTGTCCAAGTATGAAGCCCTGAAGGCAGGAAAGAGTATAATAAGAGGATTAATGGAAATGAGAATAACAAGGAGGAAGTAGGAAAAAGTGAAAATACATTATAGGTAATAGTGTTAAAAAACACAATGTGTATGAAAGGCTGAATGCAAGAGTAGTTTGCTTTGTAAGCTCTCGTTCAATTAGCAGTGAGAATTGTAGAGTTGAAACTGACCCATAGCTGACCCTTCTGCAGGTTTTTCAGAGACAGTTAATCGAATGAGAGGAGATTGCTCATCATTCTCTTGCAGAGCAGCTGGTGGATTTGAACCTCATGCCTTCAGGCTTGTGGTACAGCTTCTTGCCACACTAGAGCTGTCCAAATTGCAATAGAAAGGGGGAGATATTATATATATATATAATTATATAACTATATTTGGAAGCAAGAGTGGCATCTATTTCCTAAATAGCATGTCTCCAGAAATTCTATGAACTTTGATAAATGTTGATAGTTGTAGAGGGGCTTCAGGCCTTTTATTCATGGGGTCACTATGAGTCGTGCTTGACTCAAAGACAATAAACAACAATATATAACTAACTATAAAGAAAGTTTAATAGTTGTTGTTGTTACATGCTGTTGAGTCGCTTGCGACTCATAGCGACTCTATGTACAACAGCCCTAAACTCTGATCTGTCCTGTGCCAATCACACTGTCTCCGACACACCCATCCAGATTACCCCAGTCTCCGAATCAATTCACCTCCTAGAAGGCCTTCCCCTCTTGCACCTGCCCTCCACCCTCCCAAGCATGATGTCCTTCTCCAAGGACCGGTCTCTCCTTACAACATGACGAAAGTATGTCAGACAAAGGCTCAGAATTCTTGCCTCCAAGGAGCAGCCCAGTTTAACCCTCTCCAGGATGAATCTGTTTGTTTTCTTAGCAGCCCATGGTACCCTCAATACTCTTCTCCAGCACCAAAGCTCAAAGGTATCAATTCTCCTTCTATCCTCCCTAGTCATTGTCCAACTCTCTGATGCATGACAAGTGATTGCAAAGACCATGGCCTGTATCAGACGCACCTTAGTCTTCAGAGAGACACCATTGCTCTTCAGTACGTTGGAGAGGTCCCTAACAGCAGACTTTCCCATTGCAATACGTCTTTTAATTTCCTGGCTGCTGGTGCCAAGAGTGTTGACTGTGGAGCCAAGCAGACTAATGCTGTGAACAATCTCAATCTCTTCACCATCCATCCTGATGCTGCCAATTGGTCCAATGGTGAGAATCTTTGTTTTCTTGACATTGAGCCTCAATCCATATTGAAGGCTTACTAAAAGCAAAAATAATCCTGTGAGAATGTTCTACTCAGTCACATGGGGTTGCAATGAGATAATAATAACCACATATCATAAAATTTCCCCATTCTAATAGTTTTAGAGTATACAATTAAGTCATTTTTCACCATTACGATGTCATGAAATAATCACCATTATCTAGTTCCAGGGCTTTGTCATCTTTCCCAAAGAAGCCAGTATGGTTTCAGGAGACCCTCACTGCCTCCCCCTATTTCCCCAGCCATCCACTAGTCTGCTTTCTCTCTTTATGGGTTTGCTAGGTTAAGCATTTCATGTAAATGGAATCCTATAATTTTTGCCTTTCTGTGTCTGGCTTCTTTCACTTACCCTCTATGGTTGAGTCACAGTGACCCTATGCTAGCTTTAAATGTTAATGAAAGTGGGTGACCCATCTTTCTCCCACAGAGCAACAGGTGAATTTGAAACACTGACCTTGTGGTTAGCAGTGCAACATATGATACACACCATTCCACTTTAGCATATATCTACATATATTCCTTTTTTATGGCTAAGTAATATTCTATTTTAGGTAAGTTATCAGGTGAAGCCTCTTCCTGGAGAGGGATAGCATGCTTGATAAAGCAGATAGCCTACAAAAAAAGATCCTCAATGAGATGGGTTGACAGAGTGATTAAAATGGGCTCACGTACATCAGCCATCATGAGAAAGGGACAGGATTGGGCAGGGTTTCAATCTGCTGTACACGGAATAACAGTGAGTGAGGGCTAACTTGACAGCACCTAATAAAAATATTCTCCCATAAGTACATAGAGCTCTGGTGGGCAACACAGTAAGGAGTTGTACTGTTAACCCAAAGGTAGGCAGTTTGAATCTACCAGCTGCCCTGTAGAAGGATGCACAATCTCTTCCTGTAAAATTTACAGCCTCTGAAAACCTGCTGGAGGGTCCTCTGTGAGTTGACTAGACAACAAGTAGCAACAACCTAAGTATATATTGCATTTTGAGTATCATTCATTAGTTGATGTACATTCTAGTTGGTTCTTTTTGATGGCCAGTTTCAATAGTATTGCTCTAAATATTTATGTACATGGTTTTGTTGGCAAATCTGATCTCTCTTCTTTGTACTTATACCTAGGAGTAGAATTCTGGGTTATTTCATATTTCTCTGTTTAACTTACTGAGGAAAAACTGACAGTTTTTCTTTTGCCTTTTTAAAAATACAAATTGATCACAAAATTATATTCCAATATTAGTTATGAAGCATGTATTAGAGAATGATTATAGTTCCAAACTAAATGTGAAGTCTTGGCTTCTTTAAGGTCAACATTTAACTAACATCTTTTGCTAAATGAGTATGTCAAGCGTAGCCACTGATCATGTTCCTTTACTTCCTGCCATAGTTAGCTTTTTCCTAAAAGACTTGGCCTTTTACAAAATCCAGTAGCTGTTAAGAGGATGGTTACAAATAGATTATTCCATTCCCCTCTACTTTAGTATTTTCCTTTTTTCTGGGTCAAATGGAAGCTCTTTAATCTCTTTTGTGATTTGGTTAAATGTAGGGTAATCCAAGGGCAAATCCGTGTTAACCACTCATCTTTCCTTTTGCTTAAATATCAGGGGGTAAGAGAAATAAGTACAGATAATGCTGATAATTTCTCAATATCAAACTTGTCTGACAACTGGCCTTGACCTCACAACAAGTGAACTAAATGAAGACCAAGGTGGAGGGCCTCTGTTCAGATCATTCTCACATATGCGGCTCTCCACCCCTCAGGTTGTCTGGGTACTGCTTGGGTTTGGGGCAATAATTCAATAGCTTTTCTTCATGAGAAGACTTTTCTCACTCAGAGCTAAGATCCAAGATATTTAGCAAATGATATGACACAGCCATCAACCAGTCTGCACAAACTACATGGGCCACAGTCTCAGCCAGCAGGTTCTAGAAGCTTCCATTGGACAGGCTTAGAGGTATAGGGGCTTCAGGGTCTTAGGAACCAGGGGAGATATCTGCTGGGCAGTGGCCTGGGGAGGAATGTTCTTAATGACAAACAAACTTACAAACAACACAAAAACCAAGTAAAAACCAAACATCTCACTGCAGTTGAATCTGAACCCAATTATAGCTGACCCTCCAGCAGCTTTTCAGAAAGTGTTGATCAAAATCACTTGGGAAGGGATTGCCCATTTTAACTCCTCAGAGCCACTTGTTAATGCTGTTAGGTGCTATCTAGTAAGTTCAACTCATAGAGACTGTATTCACAATTCATTCTGCTAAGGTTAGTATCAGACCAGTTATAAGAAGTGTTGAGTCAACATTGTCCCAAATGCCTGATTTGCTGTGGAACTCCATGATTTCTGACATCAACAGCTCCTCCTTTGTTCCATTCTCTTACTCCCTTATGTCCCTTGGCTTCAATGGCTCATTGGAAGGTCTCCCAGAGACTCAGGCCTGTTAGGGGAATGACTCATGTGACTCTAGGTAGGCAGGCCAGTTTTGGAGAGACTGGTGAGCTGTAAACGATATGGTGGTTTTTTTGTTTGCTTTTAGACTATATATCGGTAGGAAGCATCCCAAAAAGAGAACTAGCACTGGGGTTATATAAGCAAAAACAGTAGTTGTTGTTGTTATGTGCCATCGAGTTGCTTGCAACTCATAGCGACCCTATGTACAACAGCCCTAAACTCCGCTCTGTCCTGTGCCAATCGCACTGTCTCTGACACTCCCATCCCAATTATCCCAGTCACTGAATCAATCCACCTCATAGAGGGCCTTCCTCTCCTGCGCCGTCCCTCCACCCTCCCAAGCATGATGTCCTTCTCCAAGGACCAGTCTCTTCGTATAACATATCCAAAATATGTTAGATGTAGAGTGGGGCTTATATCTCATCCTAATCCTCTCTCCTTAATACAATACATACTTCAGCACAAAATAAACAGTTAATTATTGACTAGCAAAGACATTTTGAATGATGAACCCTAGACACCTAGAGCGACCCTATGAACAGTGTCCTATCCCGTGCCATCCTCACAGTCTCTGACACACGCAAGCTCATTGCTGCAGTCACTGTGTCAATCGAGCTGGTTGAAGGTCTTCCTCCTCTTCTCCATTTCTCTACCTTCCCAAGCATACTATCCCTCGTCAAGGAATAAGCTTTCCTAGCAACATATGAACATATGATGATGAAGCCTCATCATCCTTTTCTCAAAGGAGCCCTCTGGCTGCACCTTCTCCAAGGCATATCTGTTCTTTTGGCCATGGGATCTTCACCACTCTTCTCCAACACCACAGTTCAAAGGCATCAATTCTTTTTCTGTTGTCCTTAGTCATTGTCAAGATGCATAATAAGTGACTGAAAAGGCCATGGTCTGAATCAGGCACAGCTTAGACCTCAAACTGACATCATCACTCCTCAGTAATTCGGAGGCATTTGACTCCAGACTTTCCCAGTGCAGTGCAACTGGTGGATGCCAACCACCAGAGACACAACACTGTTAACAGTGCAACTCCCCAAGTCCTTGGAGACTAGGCAAACTGTTGCTAGGTGTCATTGAGTGTGCTGAGAAAAGATTTACTGCTGTGACCTTATGACCCACAGGTCTGAACCTTGCCTGTCCTATGGCGTCTTCATCATCTTCGATATGCTTGGGTCCATTGCTACTGTCATTACAGCCATTGAACAACCCATCTCACTGAGGATTTTCTTCTCTGTGTGATGTCTTTTCCCAGGGACTTGTCCTTCCTAACAACATGCCCAAAATATAAGAGATAAAACTTTACCATCCTGGCCTCCAAGGAACGCTCTGGTTGCACTTTTTCAAAGACATGCTTGTTCTTTTGTGAGTTCATGGGCTTTTCAGTATTCTTCTCCAGCATCACAATTTAAAGGCATTGATTATTCTGTCATCCTTATTCACTGTACAACTTTCAGATGTAAAACAAGTACTTGAAAATACCATGCCTTGAGTTAGATACACTTTACCCTTTAAACTGCTATCATTGCTCTCTGACACCTGTGAGAGTAGAGTTTCCCAGTACATTTAATTTCTTGACTGCTAATATCAACGATGATGGTGGTGGATCCAAGCAAGATGAAATTGTTGACAACTTTATTTTTTTTGCTCCATCTATCATGTTTTTTATTGGCTCAGTGGTGAGGATTTTTTTCCTTCTTGAGGTTGCGATGCGCCCATATTGAATACGCTAGTCTTTGATTTTTTGCAGCACGTGCTTGAAGGTCTCTTCACTTTTGACAAGCAAGGCTGTGTCATCTGCATAATGTAGATTGGTGATGAGTCGTTCTCCAATCATGACACCACATTCTTCTTCATATAGATTTACTCAGCATACAGATTGAATAGGTATGGACAAAAGAAACAATCCTGATGCACACCTTTCTTGACAGTAAACTCTTAAGTGTTCCCCTGCTCTATTTGGAAGACAGCTTTTGGTCTAAGTATAGATTTAACCTGACCACAACTAGTGTACTGGAATTCTTATTTTTCTTAATGTTGGCCATAATTTGTTGTGATTCACACAGTCAAATGCCATTGCTTAGACAACTACACACAAATAAATATTCTGATGTTCTCTCTGTTTTTAGCCAAGATTCATCTGACATCACTAATGATATCCCTAGTGCCACGGCCTCTTTTACATCCAGCTTGAATTTCTGGCATTTCTCTGTCAATATACAGTTTGAGTTATTTTTGGATAATCTTCAAAAGCTAAAGATTATACTTGCATGTGATATTGATGATCAATAATTTTCACATTCTGTTGAAACACCTTTTTTTTAATTTTAGGAGCAAATATGAATCTCTTATTTGGTAAGTAGTTGCCTTCCAAATCTCTTGGCATAGACGGGTGAGCACGTCCATGGCTGCATCCAGGGTGTGTTGAAACCCGTCAGTTGGTAACACATCAGTTCCTGGATGTTGTTTTTTGTCAATGTCTTGAGTGCAGCTTGACCTTCTTCCTTAATTAATAATAATTTAAGTCACCATTGGTTCCTGGTCATATGCTACTTCCTGAAATGGTTCCATGCCAGTCAACTCCTGGCCCTTGATCTCATTCTCAACTTTTTTCATTTCTAATTGCCTGTGATAGCTCTCTCCCCATATACAGGAGCAATTGTTCTTCTACAAACAAATTCTTTACAAATTACAAATGAAAATTCCCCATTGCTAGCTCACAATATTCCTCCACTTCTTCTCTTGCTAAAATCCTACTGTACTTTTTTTTTTTAATTCCTCTCCTATTTGCAGGCTGAGGGGGTTGGTGGATGACATAGGCTAGACAGCTGGCATTGAAAGAGTCTGTGGCCATGACTGGGTCAGGCTGGCACTGCCATGGACATTTGTTTTCTGGAGAGAGAAATTCTTGTGTGAGAGCAAACTCAACACAGGATCAGTTTAACAAGTCTAGACATTGCAGTGATGTGTTTTGCAAGCATCGTTTGGACCCGGGTATTTGCTGCATGGACTTCCTCTTGTTGGGGACAATAATATTCTTAAATTAATTTGGTTTTCTTTCTTGTGAGAAGGAGTTGGCATATTTTTTGAAGGCCAGGTCTTAACATCAAGTCCGTCAAGCTCTATTTTCTCCCATTGGCTGTTTAAGTGCTTGGGTTGTCTAAGTACTTGGCCAGGAGGTGTATGCATTTTGGGTCAGGTTATATTCTTCTTGGTGGGAAGGAAGAATCTTAAAGAGGACAGGTCCCTGCTTATACGGGTCCATTAGCAAGAAGCACTGAGTTTAAGGCAGGAAAAGGGGAAAGGCTATTTGGATATGTACCAGGGGATGAACTTTACCTTCTGCCAGTGACGGCTTGTGTGTGGCTATAGATGCTGGACAGATTTCAGCAGAGTTTCTAGACTTAAAAGGGACTCAGAAGAAAGATCTGGCAATCTACTTTCAAAGGTCAGCCAGTGAAAACTCTATGAATTGCAGTGTGATCCCACCTGACGCGGAATATGAGGATGGTGCCAGACCAGCACCAGCTTCTTGCCGTGTGCATTGCTGCATGCCAAAGCAGATTCTCGGGCAGCTAACAACTACGCAGCCAGCATCATGAAGGGAAATGCATCAGAGGGCAGATAGGAGCATTCTTGTTTATAAATAAGAAGGAAGTCAGAAAAGAGGGAGTGAGGAGAAGGTTACCAAAGAGAGTCTTTGCTGGATTGCAGGGTCAGGATCAGCAGGAAGGCTGGAATGAAGATCACAGAGAGGCTGTGGCTTACAGAGGAGAGAAGGGTATTTATTCTGAGACATTAGAGGGAGAAAACTACATATTATGATATGGAGGCATTTTAATGTGGGGAGGAGCTGGAAGAACAGGCACGTTATAATTTTAATCTCAGAAAAGTAGCAAATCATCAGCTTATTGGAAAGGTTGTTTAAGTGTTTTAAATCTGTTTCCCTTAAAAACAGCCTTGAGGATTGAACAGCCATGTCTTTATTTTTCCAGTGAGGGGAGGGTAATGCTAGTCAACTTCCTAAGGGGCTGTCTTGTCATATTCTCTTTCTCTATTACACTGTTCTCTGCCCAGTTTCCCTCCGGCTGGCTGAAGTTCAAATCTCTTGTCATCTCGTTTTATGAAACCTGCAGAAGCCCTATAGAAGTTCTATAGAGATTTCTGTATTCTTTCAGCGACCAGCACCTGGATTCTTATGTGACACAGAAACCCTGCCACTGTGCCCACATCGTCTTGGACTACTCCTTACCTGACCTTCATGCCTCGTCCCTATCATCTTGGACTACTCCTTACCTGACCTTCATGCCTCGTCCCTATCGTCTTGGACTACTCCTTACCTGACCTTCATGCCTCGTCCCTACTTCATGTGTTGCTGTATACCATCCAGTTGGAACCTACCCATAGCTAAACCTCCAGTGGGTTTTGAGAGGCAGGAAATCCTACGAGAGGAGATTGCCTGTCTTTGTCCCACAGAGCTGCTGATCGGTGGATTCGTACTGTGTACCTTTGCTTTGACAACACAATTCCTCACCACTAAGCTACCAGAACTCCCTGCCTCATATGTTACAACTCCACAAAACTTAAGTTGCTTGATATTTTCAGTCAGATTCTGTGCTCCCTTCAGCCCTCTATTCTTCCTACACATTGTTTTAGCTTAATAGTCGCCTTTGTTAGGTAGGAAAGAGATGCGAGCACTGCAGTAGGAATTCTCCACTAGCTTACTTGGCAGACTCCTTAGCTTCAAGTCAAGACTGTGTTCTCTGGAAAACCTTTCTAGAACTTTCTGGATAGAACTAAGAAGCATTGAGTATACAGTGGGATGACATCAGATGAAGATGTTGCTGTTATGTGCCATCGAGTCACCTGCGACTCGTAGTGACCCTATGTACGAGAGCTCTAAATG
Organism: Elephantulus edwardii; assembly: GCF_000299155.1. Classification (NCBI taxonomy): domain Eukaryota; kingdom Metazoa; phylum Chordata; class Mammalia; order Macroscelidea; family Macroscelididae; genus Elephantulus; species Elephantulus edwardii. Next base: position 1,779,829 of record NW_006399860.1, read on the forward strand.
CTGTTCTATCCTGTGCCAACCTAGCCATCTCAAACGCACTTACTCCCACCGCTCCAGTCACAGAATCGATCCATTTCACCAAAGGTCTTCCTCTCCTTCGCTTCCCCTCCACTCTAGAGCCAAACATGATGTCCCTCTCCAAGGACCAGTCCCTCCTTGCAACATGCCCAAAATATGTCAGATGAAGTTTCAGAATCCTTGACTCGAGGGAACACTCTGGCTTCACCCTCTCCAGGACAAACCTGTTTGTTCTCCTAGCAGTCCATGGTATATTCAACACTCTTCTCCAGCACACAGCTCAAAGGCATCAATCCTCTTTCTATCAGCCCTATTCACTGTCCAACTCTCTGGTGCATAGCACATAATTGCGAAGACTATAGCCCGGATCAGGTGCACCTTAGACTCCAGCCTGACATCGTTGCTCTTCAGTACTCTTGAAAGGTCCCTCACAGCCGACTTCTCCAATGCAATTTTGTCTCCTGATTTCCTGGCTGCTGTTACCAAGAGCGTTGACTGTGAATCCAAGTAAATTAAAACTGTTAACTATCTCAATCTCCTCACCATCCATGCTGATGCTGCTAATTGGCCCAGTGGTTAGAATCTTTGTTTTCTTGACATTTAGCTTCAATCCATATAGGAGGCTATAGTCCTTGATCTTCTGCAGCAAGTGCCTCAGGTCCTCCTCAGTTTCAGCAAGCAGGGTTGTGTCATCTGCATAACGCAGGTTGTTGATGATTCTTCCACCAATCCTGATGCCACATTCCTCTTTGTATAGCCCAGCGTCTCGGATGATCTGTTCTGCATACAGATTGAAAAGGTATGGAGACAGAATACATCCCTGACGGAACCTCTTCTTGATTTTGAACCATGTAGTGTCTCCTTGCTCTGTTCTGATGACTGCCTCCCGGTCCAAGTATAGGTTTCGCATTAGCACAATCAAATGTTCTGGGATTCCCATTCTTCTTAGAGTCAGCCACAGCTTGTTGTGATCCACACAGTCAAAAGCCTTTGCATAGTCGATGAAGCACAGATAGACATTCTTCCGGTATTCTTTGCTTTCTGCCAAGATCCATCTGACATTAGCTATAATATCCCTAGTACCATAACCTCTTCTAAATCTAGTCTGCACAGCTGGCAGTTCTCTGTTGACATATTGGTCCAAACGTTTTTGGATAATTTTCAGCAGAATTTCAGCTCTTTCCTACAACAAGGATCCTAACTAAATGATAGCTAACCTTCTTATGTAGTCATCAACTACACATTACATTTTGTGTTCTCTTCATTATATATTGTGTGAATCCGTAATCATTTTTTTAGTAGATTCCTCCTCATGAAACCAAACCCACTGCAGTTGAATCACTTCTGACTCGTGGCAACTCTCTGTGGGGTTCCCGAGGCTGCACATTTATGGGCAGAGACCATCCATCTTTCCTGAGAAACTGGTGGATTCAAAAAACCTCACACCTTTTGGTGCATATAGTCCAACATGTAACACACTACACTACCAGGACCCCTTATATTACACACTAGAACTTCTCCATAGGATTCCTTAGACTGTAATCTGTAGGGGAGCAGACTGCCAGATCCTTTCTTTCAAGATAATATTGATGTGGAACACTTCCATGCTGTGGAGGCTTCCCCCATCCCCATTGTTTTGTCTCTTGACCTCTTTGATCCAATCACATCACCTCTTCATTTCCTCCCTCCCTCCCCACGCCTACTCCCACTCCTCAATTTATAGGAAATAACTGGACAGATTGCTAAAATTTTATTTTATTTGAAAAATTCTTTTTGTTGTTGTTGTTGTTGTTGTTCCCCTCTTCCTTGCTTCCCATCTCTGTTAACCCTCCAAGATTGATTCTAGCTGTGTGCAAACCATTTCTTAGCCTTTTTGAATGGTGGCCTTATACCTTAGTTTCCTTTTAAGATTGATTTATGTAGGCCACCCAGCATGATTTATTCTAGTTTTGTCCATGCTGTACAGTATTTCACAATTTCCTGACCATTTTCTAGTGATGAGTAATTTTCCATGAGGAAGCACTGGTGGACTGACTAGTGGTAAGAAGTTGTACTGCCAACCCAAAGGCAAGCAGTTTGAATCCACCAGCTGCTTCAAAAGGAGGAGGATGAGGAATCTTCTGTAAGATTTACAGCCTCTGAAAACCCATTGCAAAGATGCTGGCCTGTATCAAGCACACCTTAGTTAGCCTCCAGACAGACATCATTGCTCTCCAGCACTCTGGAGAGGTCTCTGACAGCAGATTTTCCTAATGCAATCTGTCTTTTGATTTTCTGGCTGCTGGTGCCAAGAGTGCTGATTGTGGAGCCAAGCAAACTGAAGCTGTTACCAATTGAGATAGTATCTTATTTATCTAGTACTTTTGTAACAGAACTCATAAAAATGGATGTTTTTAAGAAATAGAAATTTGTTCTCCTGCAGTTTAAGAGTCTAAAAGTCATAATTCAGATTGCTGGTTCCAGGGCAAGGCGTTGCTGCCTGGTTCTGGAGAGGGCCCTTGTGTTCTTTGCATCTGGAGGTCCAGAATTCCTTGGAGATCTCCATGTGTCTTAGTGTTTCCCTGTGTCGAGGAGTTTCCCAGCCAAGGATCTGGTTCCAAAGGACATGTTCTTCTATCCTGTTGATCCTGAGGTCCCAACACTCTACTGGCTTCTCTCTCCTTTTAACTCTTGCAAGACAAGAGGTGATGGAGCCTTTACCCCAGACAAATTTTCCCTTCATCAGACCAGGGATGTTGCATCTATCCTGATCCTCTGAAAATCGATTGGCTGGTCACATCATGAGAAATGACTACATCATCGTACAAATGGCCTCCAATCCTGCTCGTGGACATCATGTTGTTGTTGTTTACTGTCGGGTCAGAAGTGACCCATAGCTGCCCCTCTGGTGGGTTTTTGGAGGCAGTTAATTGCACAGGAGGAGGTTGTCCATCCTTCTCCCATGGAGCAGATGGTGGCCTTGATCTGTGTGCCTTCAGGATTGCAGATCAGCTTCTTGTCACTAGTCCAAGGTAAATTTCATATAGTGAGAATCACGACCTAGCAAGTTGATAGAAAATTTTGAGGGACACAGTTTAACCCATGATAGGTCTATGCATTGCTTTTTTCAGTCAATGCTCAAGCTCACTGCTGTCAAGTCAATTCTGACTCCTAGTGACCCTCAATGGGGTTCTGAGGCTATAAATAATAATGGGGGAACTTGAACCACTGGAGATGGGTGTGTAGTCATTTAGTTAGCAGAACAACATACTATATCATATCACCAAGTCTCCTGTAAGCATACCACAGTCTAGTGTAACTTTAACTTTGATAGATGCTGGAAAACCAAATGAATTCTTGTAACTGGCTTTGTTGCACTGGTTGAGAACCAATCCTGCAATTTTCCCCACGATATAGCTGTATTTGAGTTTCACCTTTCCACTAACTTTACACCTTTCCATCTCCTAAGATTAAATTAGGGTAGATGGACTGAAGTTCAATATCAATAAAACAGATTCTCACTGAGTCAATTGGCAGCACCATGACAGATGAAGAGATTGAGGTTGTTAACAATTTCAGCATGCTCGGCTCCATAGTCAACACTCTTGACACTCGCAGTCAGGAATTCAAAAGATTAATTGCATTAGGAAAGGCTGTTGTCAGGGACCTCACCAGAGTACTGAAAAGCAACAATGTCAGTCTAGAGACTCAGGTGTGTCTGATCCAGGCCATGGGCTTCGCAATTACTTGCTATGAATCAGAGAACTGGACAGTAACTAAGGATGACAGAAGAAGAATCGATGCCTTTTGAGTTGTGGTGCTGGAGAAGAAAATTGAGCCTATCATGGACTGCAAAGATAACAAGCACATCTGTCCTAGAGGGTAAAATCAGCCTGTTCCTTGGAGGTAAGGATTTGAAGCTCCATCTCACACACTTTGGGCATGTTGCCAGGAGGGACCAGTCCTTGAAGAAGGACCATTGTGCTTGGAAGGGTGGAGGAACAGCACAGGAGAGGAAGATCCTGGATGAGAAGGATTGATATAGTAACAGGGGTAACGAGTAGATGTGCCAGGTATAGTGGGACTGTCTCAGGATAAGGCAGGGCTCAGAGCTGATGTGCATAGGATCACTAGGAGTCTAAGGCGACTCAATGGCACATAATAATAAACAACAACAGATAGTGAAAACTGCATACATTATAGTTGAAAACCGGCATCAAGTTAGGTTGGTCTAGAAATGATATAATTTGCTCCACTGTTGGAATACATAGTGCACACATACACACAAACGTGTGTGTGTGTTTATTTGAGCATGAGATAAAGCATGAGTAAAGCATTCCTTTCATTTGAAATATGAGATTCTTGCTGGTTTGTGCTGTCCCTGAGGTCTTTGGGGAATGAGATGACTGGAGAAACCACAGGCCCACATCAGTACAGGGCAGGCTTCAATTTGTGAAATTGCTTGGGTTAAATATACTGTTCAATCCCTTTAATGTTTGTGTTTTTTAAGCTTTCTCTCATGATTTGAATAAGAGCTCAGAGCAAATTGGTATTCCACTCAACCATTGATACACATTTCAGTTCACAACATTGATCACCATCCTTACAATTTAGCAGCACCCCCGCCCACTTTCTCTCTGCGTTTCCCACTTGCATTTCATCTTTCTGTCCTTTTCTGCCTTCTGGCTCTGCCCCTGGGCAAATACCACCTGTTTGATCTTCTGTTTGTGATTGATTGTTTTAAGAAATGTGTACCATCCTGGTGTAATGTTCACCTTAATGCTCACTCAAACTCATAACTGTGGAGTCAGAACTGATTCAAAACTGACCTCCCAGTGGTTTTCTGAAGTTTTACATCACAGTGAAGGATGTTGCCCATCCTTCTCCCACAGAGCTCCTGGTGGATTCGAACCTTTGGGTTGGCAGCGCAATTAGTGTCCTATATAGTGTGCCACCAGAGCTCAATCCCATTTTAGGCCTGCCTGTTGTTTGACTGGAAGTTGAATCACAGAGATAATTTCAGCTCCAGACTTGAAGAGTGTCTAAAAGCCGTCGTCTCAAGGATGTTTGCCTCTCTCTGATTTCAATCACTCTCCCTTGCCAGGAGCCCCACTGGCAGAATCAGCTTGGAGTAACTGTACAGTTTTTCTCGGTGTTGGAGAAGACTTACTTGTTGGAGTTCACTTGTTTAATGGTCTGGGCTTATTTTGGAGAGAGGACAAAAATTTTAGTATTACTGAGTATGTTTCCCTTAAGTGCTCATGTCATGAGGCTCAGCTGCACTGATCTGACTTGAGGACAGTGTCCTGCATTGGGTGGGAATGTGTTTGGGGACTATTCCCCATATATTCTCCTAGGGGGGTGGTATCAGGAGTAAAGTAGAATGCCTAAGGCAGAGACTAGGAGAGCACTGCTGTGTGGAGACCAGGATGAGGAGGACCTAAAAACAAATATAGAAAAGATATGAGCCTGCAAAGGGTTCCAGAGGTCAAGAGAAAGTTTCAAGGATGAGAGTGGTGACAAGTGTCTGACACTGTAGAAGAGGCTGTCTCCTATCTTAAATAGGTCAGATAAGATTGGAGTGTATTCTCGGAATTTAACAACTTCTCCAGAGTGGTCTTTGCTAGACATAACAGAGGCAGAGTGCTGACGGAGAGTGCACTGTGGTGGAAGGTGATGGGAAAAGGAGACTCATCTTTGGACCAGGATTGACCGACCAGACTCTTGAGAGTAGAATGGGAAAGGTTATTAGGATGAGAGGACAGGGCTGAGAGAATGATTTTCAATTAAACAGCATGGGAATCCTTGAATTTATTTTTATATTGAAGAACAAGAATGGTTAAAAAAAAAAAAGATGACCAATTTTTTTTTTAAGTGCCAAGTCAAAAAAGAAATATAAGATCACAGCATGAAACCCCTAAAAATAAGAGGAGAAATTTAGGTCCATGAGTTTGAGGAATGATCAGTGGAAAAGGTAGGACAAGAGAGGATTACAGACGAGGGCCAGGATTGGGTAAGAGGAGGGGAAGGAAGGAGGAAAGTACACTTTTTTGCAAAGCAGGAGTATGTTATATGCCATAATCAAAAGATTATGCAGGAGATACTGCGTGGCAGGTTGATAGGAGAGTTGAAGAGATCCTTGTCTGGTGGTTCTCTTTTGAAAGAAAAGGAGAAAGGAAGGTCATCCACTGAAAATGTTCAAGAAGAAAAAAAAATATGTGGGAAGATGTAGGCGGGTCTTGGGGAGGGAGCTGAACATTGAACGGTCACTGGAGGAAGGAGAGGCAGCCTTATGCTAAGAGGGGAGGCCTGCCGGGGTCAGCGACCCCAAATCAGAAGTCCCATTCTTGAGACTGGATGCTCTTCTCCAGCAGTGTGTGTCTGCCTAAAAGTGAATCTACAGAGACCGAGTGGTCGGGTAAATAATGTAGGCGGATAGAGAATGGGGTCTCTTCTCAGTGTTTTGGCATTAGCTGTTCGTTATTCCTCCCAATGGTGAAGTATTTGAGAGTCCTGAGAAGTGGAGGTTGAGTTTGCCTGTCTTTCCCCCTGGAGTATCACGCTGCTCATGTGATTAGTGACATTGTGCTGGTCACAGCCCAAATCCCCGTGGGACCCACATTCCTGACCACTGGACCTCTAAGCTCCTGTGCTGTGCTATTTCACGTCACTCCCAATGTGTCCAGCCTTTGTCCTGGGGTCCTGCGTCCCCCACACTCCTTGAAATGGATCTTTTTTT
>NW_006399860.1:1787259-1788687 GCF_000299155.1 Elephantulus edwardii
GAACCGTGATCCTCTGGGATTGCAGTGCAGCTTCTTGCCACTAGGCCACCAGAGCTCCCCAATTTCTTTATTCAGCTTTTTGAGAAAGTGCCAAACTGCCTTCCAGAATGGTTGTATCATTTTACAATCCCCCCAACAATGTATAAGGTTCCTTTCTCACCACATCCTCTCTGACATTTATTACTTGTTGCCCTGTTAAACTTTGCCACTGTTACTGGAGTGAGATGGTACCTTATTGTAGTTTTGATTTTTATCTCTCTTATTGACAGTGATTTGGAGCATTTCTTCATGTGTCTGCTTGCCATTCGAATATCTTCCTCTGTGAAAATTCTGTGTCTTTTGCCCATTTTATGATTGGGTTATCAGTCTTTTTCTTGTGGAGGCCCAGGAGTATTCTGTAAACTTGGACCTCTGGGGGCCTAGTGGCAAGATGCTGCACTGTAATCCTAGAGCTGTGTGGTTCAAATTCACCAGATGCTCTGCTGAAGAAGAAGGGACAGTCTCCTCCTGTGCCAGTCAGATATGATTTGATGGTACACACATAAAAAAATGATAATTTTTTTAAAAAGAATCTTGTCTGAGATGGTATTACCAAATATTTGTTCCCAGTCTGTAGATTTTCTTTTCACCCTGTTGGAAAAAGTTATTGCAGCTATTCCACTACTTGGAATATACCCTGAGAAAGTGAGAACTGAGGCACAAACTGAGATTTGTACACCAATGTTTATAGCAGCATTATTCACTGTCACAAGAACATGGAAACATCCCAGATGTCCAACCACAAACGAACGGATTGAGAAATTATGGTACGTTCACACAATGGAATACTATGCAGCATGCAGGAGCAATAACTTTGTAAATTATTACCTAACTTGGAAGGGACTGGAAAGTATTATATTATACTGAGTGAACTAACTCAGTCCCACAAGGATAAATATTGTATGAAACATTTACTGTCCAATAAGGATCCGGCAGGGGTGGGAGAGGCTGGAAACAGAGCGATGTGAAATTGCAGGGTGAAGGGGGTATTAATCATTGGGTTGTATAATTTGATGGGGGGGGTGAGGGAAATTGAAAGGATTTGTTTGAATTTTTATTCAAATTTTATAAATAAACTAGTAGGGGGGGAAAAGGGAAAAAAAACCAAACCAACCCTATGGGGCAGTTATACTTTATCCCACAGTGTCATTAAGAGTCAGGAGTTTATGTTGGTAACATTACTTTTCCTTTTTCAAATAATAGAAGTAATGTGCAATTTGAACTTCCTCCTTCATCACCATAGGCTCTTGATCATATGTCATTTCATGAAATTCTTCTGTGTCAGCCAATTCCTTCTGATACAGTGACTCTGTGTATTCCTTCCATCTTCTCTTGATACTTCCTGGATCATTTAACATTCTACCCAAAGTATCCTTAAATATTGCCACC
>NW_006399860.1:1790170-1790818 GCF_000299155.1 Elephantulus edwardii
GACTTGACGGCACATAACGACAACAGAAGTAATGTAGGTTCTGGTAGAAAATGTGGAAAATTAGACAAAACAAAAATCATCTATAACCCTACCACCCTAAGAAGCCCTGGTTAGTCATAGATTGAGTTCCAGTTTACAGTCAATGGATGGGTTTAACCCGTCCTACTGGTTCCTTAGCAGACAGATCTGGAGATCTGCTTCCATGAAGATCTCTGTCACATGGAGTTGCTGTAAATCAGAATCGACTGCACTCGACAACAAAGTCCTATCTCCTGTTGGAAGCAATTAACATACAGAACTTCCCCTGTAGGAGTATGTGTTCTGCCAGACTTAAATTGAGACATAGAAGTGTGTGTACAATGAGGATCTTGATATCATCTGGAACAAAGAGCCAGAGAGTTTAGTGGGTCCTTTGAACCTGAGGTTCTTGTAAGAATCAGAGATAAAGCTGAGTATCAGTGAGACTGTGAGACAAGATGGTGAAGAAGGTACCATATAAGAATCTTCTCCTTAGATGTAAATTAAAACAACTATGAGATATCCTCTCACCTACTCAGAATAGCAAAATTTAACAGAACAGCAAGCAACAAATGCTGACGAGGTTTTGGAGAAACTGGAACCCTTATTCACTGTTGGTGGGAGTGTAAA
>NW_006399860.1:1791883-1797847 GCF_000299155.1 Elephantulus edwardii
ACAGCTCAAAGGCATCAATTCTCCTTCTGTCCTCCCTAGTCATTGTCCAACTCTCTGATGCATAACAAGTGATTGCAAAAACCATGGCCTGTATCTGATTATAGATTGATAGGAAGCAAATTTTGTCCAGAACATTTTACCTCTTTTTTTCCTGGTCCTCTTTAGACTCACATTCAGTCACTTCTGACCTTTGCACCATCTGTTTGTAAAACAGTCCTCTTTTCTTTACCCTAATGGTTTTTCTAATATCTTTCCAATTTTTCTTATCGAATGTGACTGGCATTCTCCACCAATGTCCTAAATTAAGATTCTAGATATAATAAAATACATTAGCTTATTTTAGAAACTCACACTTCTTTTGAAAATAACTCAGTCTCATTTCATCTTTTAAAAACTATTTTGTTATTGAGATGATACACTGCAAAACATACACCAATCCACCTGTTTCTACATGTATAATCATGAACTATATAAAATCTAGTTGGGCAGTGTCCAATTGCATGTCCCAAAAGATTTTAACAGAGTTAAGAAAACCTAATTGAAGAACTGGACATAGTGAACGCAGTAGTAGTCCCCACTCAAGGCAATTGCTCTGCAGGCATATAATGAACAGTACAAGATATGCAATCTCTGGTGACTTAGTAATGAGAAGTTGCGCTGCCAACTCAAAGGCAGGTGGTTCAAATCCACCAGTTGCTCCATGAAAAACAGGCAATCTCCTCCTGTGCAGTTTATAACATCTGTTATCCTGCTAGGGTATCAGCTATAAAGTGGTTTTGACTCAATAATCTTTAACAATAACAATATATGATACATATATCTTGGTTTTCATAATAAGTGCCGTTGTTACTGACTTATGCAAATACTATAATTTTGGTCTAATTTACCACACAACAGTGTGTGTTTTTATTTGTAGGCAAGGACATAGAAACTAGTGTATTGCACATCTCTCAAGTGTTGTAGAATTATCTTAACTTTCATTCCAAAAGATTATGGTGAAGCACGTCACTGGCCAGACCCGTGCTAATGCTAGCAGCAGCAAGGGGCAAAGGAAGTGCATCAATTTAGAAGTGAAACAAAAGGTTATTAAACCACAAGAAAGTGGTAAATCAATTAATGCTTTTGCTTTATATTTAGATATGCCACTCTTGACAATCACAACAATCTTAAACAAAAAAAAAAAAACCACAACAAAACCCCCCCCCCAAATATCAAACTATTGAAGAATTAGGGAGCTCTGGTGGCGTATTATTGGTAAGGAACTGCACTGACATCCTGAAGGTGCACAGTTCAAATCCACCAGCTGTTCTGTGAGAGAAAGATGGCTAATTCCTTCTGCATGATTTACTGCTTTTGAAAACCCTCTGGAGGGTCAGCTAGGGATCCATTCTGACTCAATGTTATATAACAAAAGCGACAACAACATTAAAGGATGGGCTTCATAGACAGCTACAAGGCTAACGAAAATGTGAGTGAAATCTGTATCAGAGACTGGGAAATTACTGACATAGGTTCAGGACCAAACACAAAAGCTTACTGATAGTAGCTGCTAAGGCATAAAACCTATTCAGGATACTTAAAAAAAAAAAAAAAGGCCGGAATACAGTGCATCAGTCACACAACATTCCAATCAAATAGTGTCGGATTCCACAGAATGCATCAGGGATGAGAAGTGCTGCATACCTGAACAATTCGGTGACATCATTTGTATATTCTTTGGTTTGTTCAGCCATTCCCACCACCACTCTTATCTGAGTTGCTCCTCTTCATTAACATACATTCTATAGCTCTTAAGGAATCCAGATTTTCAAGTTGCTGTTGCCTATTTGAGCCCATATAGATTGTTCTTAAAAAAGCACAATGCTTAAGGCAGACATTCTTTACTAGTTAAGCTTAACGGATGTTTAGTTGTGGGTTGTTTTTTTTTTCCAATGCGTCTCTCCATTTATTTAAATCTTCTTTAATTTCATGTAACAATGTTTTGTTGTTTTAGTTTAATACTTCAGGGGGACATTTTGGGCTTCAAGTTTAAAAATTATGTCAGGGCAATAGTTTCAGGCATTCATCTAGCCTTAATTGTACCAGAAAGACTGGAGTCCATGAAGCTTTGAAATTGTGTTCTGCATTTTCTGTTTGGATCAACATTCTTCTATAGACTCTTTGCATAAAATATTTAATCATGGTATCCGTGCACCATCTAGTTGGTCTGGTCTCAGCCAAGGAGGCAGTTGTGTTTATGGCAATGTTAACCCCACATTCCATATCCTCCTCCTATTTCTGACTTTCCTTCTTCCTCTTTTGTTCCAAAAGATTAGAAACACTAATTGCTGTGCCTTAGATGGTTTCTTGTGAGCTCTTTAGATGTTAGCTACTACACAGTAAGGTAGGGGGTAGAACGGACACTCTGAAAATGCTATCAGGACAATTAACTGTGACATCCCAGGAAACCATGACCTGAGATCTCACTGTTTTATGAATACCCTTTAATCCTGATTATAAAAGGCAACAATTACTTTTTTAATTGAATAATTGAAACATACAGAAAAGGATAAGGAAAAAAACCGAAATGTTATCAGCAATAATATTACCTACATGTGGCATCCACTTCCTAAACAACATGCCTCCAGAAACTCTATGAACTTTGATAAATGTCGATTGTTATAGAGGGACTTCAGGCCTTTTGTTTATGGGGTCACTATGAGTTGTGCTCAACTAGAAGGCAATCAGTAACAACCACCACCACCTTGCTATATGTTTGATAGGTTTCCTGTTTTTAAATTTATACATGTATTTTTGCATATGCACGTACTTCTGGAGGTGGGCATATTGGAGAGATTACTGGATATATATATATATATTTTTTTATTTCTGCTTTCCTAGTTTTCATTTTCTAATCTTGCTTGAGAAAATACCATTGGATAATTATATGTGATTGTTAAAAACGCACAGAACAGTTGCTATCAGGTCGGTTATGGCTCTTGATGGGCCCGTGTGTGTCAGAATGGACCTGTCGTCCATAGGGATTAATGACTGATTTTTCAGACTTTCATTATGAGGCCTTTGTTCCGTGTTGCCTCTGCTTAGACGTGAACCACCAAACTTAGAGTCAGCAGCCAGGCACCACCAGGTTGTAGTACTCCATTTACTGTTTTTAGTAAATATGTGTAGGAAGCACTAATGGCACAGAAGTTAAGTGTTCTACTGTCGGCCAAAAGGTTGGTAGTTTGACCCCATCATCTGTGTCACATGATGTGACATCATCTGCTTCTGTAAAGATTACAGGCTTTAGTGGGCAAGTCTTGTTCTGGTCCCTATTCTTTGATGTCATTCAGGCCTAAAAGTGTCCCCTTGAACCCCAAGGTCCATCCAGAGAATGAGTCATAAATAGAGATCCACCTCACTAGCAAGAGGCCTCTTCTCCTTATCTCCTTTGAAGGAGGACGTTCCATTCTTTTGGCTCTATAACTTTCTCATAAATTTACCATAACCATTTACCTTAAAAAAAATAAATTACAGGCTTTGAAAGCCAATGGAACATTTCTGCTCCGTCCTACAGGTTTGCTATGAGTCAGAATTGACTCCATTGCAATGAATTTGGTTAAGGGGTTTGGCATTGGTATATGTAATGTGGTCGAGTGCTTTGCTTTTGTTAAGGTGCTCTGGAGGCATGTTACGCTGCTAATCCAAAGGCTGCATCTCTGGCAGTTCAAATCTACCTGCAATTCCTCAGGAGAAAGATAGGCAGTCTTCCCCTCATTGCTATTAACAGCCGCAGAAACCCAACAAAGGGCTGTGCATAGCTGGAATTGACTCATCGTAGTGGGTACAAGGTAGTAGTTGTTGCTGTTGCTGGTAAGAGAGTGTATAATAAAATTGGTGAAGGCTGGGATCTTTGTCAGGGAGAAACCTGTCACAGAAAGAAAACTCAAGTGTTTTCCACTACTGTACAATGAAAGGAGCTCTGGTGGCCTAGTGGTAAGGAATTTCACTGCCAACCCAAGGCAGGTGGTTTGAATCCACCAGCTTCTCCATAGGAGAAAAATTTGCAATCTGCTCTCATGCAATTTACAGTGTCTGGAAGCCCTCTGGAGAGTCAGCTATGAGTCAATGACACGTAACAACAACAACAATATACATTAAGAGTAAAGTGGGAATTCACCCTGTCAAAGGCAGAAACTTGTAGGATTGGGAAATAAGGAGGACTTGTCAAGTTCTGACTCTCACATTTCACTGCACAGTTGTAACACTGTTTTAAATGAGTTGTTAATCTTCGGTGCTGTCAAGTCCAGCAGACTCATAGCAACCCTATGAACAACAGAGTTGAACCTTATCCTGTCCTGTGCCATCTGCACAATCGCTGACACCCTGGGAAAAATCAATTTCAACATCTCTAATGCCAAATGTGAAGATCAAATAAAATCAAAGTAACTTACTCAATGTAGTTCTAATGCAGCTGTACTCCTGGCCCTAAAAAGGAGCAGTTAAACTCTTGGTTGGCAACCACAAGGCCTGTGGTTTGAGTCTTCCAGCCACTCCACAGGTAAAAGATGTGTTAGTCAGCTTCTGTAAAGATGTCGTCTTGAAAACTCTATGGGGCAGAGTTCTGCTCTGTCTTACAGGATTGTTATCAGTTAACACTGACCCCTTGGCAATGATGCTGTGGTCATAACCTCCGAGAGGCAGACTTCACAAGGAAAAGGGCATAGTGCCCCATTACTGCCAAGTGTACTCAAGACCTCACGCATGTAGCCCTGGTGAGGAGTGGGCTAAACTCTGGCCTGCTAATGGCAAGGTTGGCACCCAGAACTCACCAGTCATATCTAAAGGGAAAGATGAAACATTCTGCTCCCATTAAGACTTACAGCCTTATGGGAAACCCAGCGGGCAATTCCTCCTGTAATGTAGCTATCCACTAGAAGCAAGTGATTTTGGTTGTTTAGCTTGAAGGATCCAGGAATTATACTCCAAAATGCAATAAAAGATTATGCACAGTGCTCACTTTGGCAGCACATATACTAAAATTGGAATAATACAGAGAGATTAGCGTAGCCCCGGAGCAAGGATGACACGCAAATTCATGGAGCATTCCATCATCATCATCATCATCACAATAACAGCAATAATATTATTATTATTATTCATAAAAGAATGCTAATAACAGCACTATTTCTATCAGGTCCAGATTGGTAAAGCCTAGATATCCCTCAGTTATACAATGGGTAAACAAAGGTAGTGTATCCTCCTGTGTGATTTACAACCTCTGAAAGCCTGCTGGAGGGTCAGCTATGAGTCTCTTCCATCTTCATGGGACACAACAACATACTCATATACTGAGAAACTATATAGGGACAAAAAGAAAATATTTCATCTCTCATACTTTAGGAATGCTGTGAGGAGGGCCCAATTCCCAGAGAAAGACATCATTCTGGGTCAAGTGGAGGGTCAGTAAGAACTGGAAGACCTCCTGTGAGATGAATCGATGCAGTGAGTCTAGTGACGCCTGTAAACACACCAGAGGTCATGGGGTCAGGATTGCGTAAGGTTTTCTTGTGTATTTATATGCAGAGTCTCTTCTAGTTAGACCTGACTCCACGTTACCTAACGACAAAGCACAAACAAATGTGGTCCATTTCACAAACAAAGCGTTGCACGGAAGAAGCCAGATAAAAACAGTACATACTGTGTATATTGATTACATATAAAATTCAAAAATAAGCCAAGAAGTAGTGGAGCAGTAAGTCTGAGGGGCACACATGAGCAGGGCTTTTGAATTGCTGGTAATTTTCTGTATCTCTGAGTAGTGATGACATCACGTTTTCACTTTTAAGAACAAATGACCATCTATGAATTGATTAAAAATTGTTGTTTGTATGGTTGACTCTGGAGAACATTATGCTGAGTGAAATATCCCAGTCACAAAAGGACAAATATTACATGATGCCACTGTTGTAGAATGGGACTGTC
>NW_006399860.1:1799112-1834102 GCF_000299155.1 Elephantulus edwardii
ATTTCCTGGCTCCTGGTGCCAAAAGTGTTGACTGTGGAGCCAAGCAAACTGAAGCTGTGAACAATCTCAATCTCAATCTCTTCGCCATCCATCCTGATGCTACCTATTGGTCCAGTGGTGAGAATTTGTGTCTTCTTGACATTGAGCCTCAGTCCATATTGAAGGCTGCAGTCCTTGACTAAAAATACTGAGATGTACTTAGAGAAGCCACCAGCGTATACTCAAATAATGTAGCTGTGGTGACTTAGAGGTAAGGAGTTTTGGTGCCAACCCAAAAGTACATGGTTCAAATCTACCAGCTGCCCCACAGGAGGAAGATGGGCATTTTCCTCCTGTGTGTTTTACTGCCTCTGAAAACCTGCTGGCGGGTCAGCTATGAGTTGGTTCTGACTCAGTGGAAACCAACAACAACATTGTTAGTTACAGGGAGCTCTGGCGGCCTAGTGGGCAAGGTTTTGCAAGGCCAACACATAGACAAGTGGTTTCAATCCATCAACTACTCCATGGGAAAAGATGACTACTCTTCCAGTGCAATTTGCCTCTGAAAACCTGTTGAAGGGTCAGTTATGAGTCTGTTCCAATTCAACAGCAATGCACAACAACAAAAACAACCACCTTATTAGTTAGAAATGTTATGATCTATCAAGTTGCCTGTGACCCATAGTGACCCTAATGAAAAACAGCTCTGAAGCCTGCACTGTCCTTAGCCAGTCTCACTGACTTCAACACACTGACCCCCTTTACCCCAGTTACTGTGTCAATCCATCTCATCTGGGGTCTTCCTCTCCTGTGCTGTCCCCTCCACCCTTCTGAGCATGATGTCCTTCTCTAATGACTGGTATCTCTTGGCCATGTGCCCAAAGAATATGAGACAGAGCTTCAAAATCCCAGCCTCCAAAGAGAAACTTGGTTTTAAGCTCTCCAAGACAGACATGCTTGTTATCTTGGCAGTTCATGGTTTGTTCAACACTCTTTTTCAGCACCACAACTCAAAGGTATCAATTCTTCTGTCATCTTTAATCATTGCATTGTTCAGCTCTCTGATGCACAGCAAGTGATTATGAAGACCTTAGCTTAGATCGGGTGCTCCTTAGTCTCTAGACTGACATTGTTGCTCCTCATATAATAAATACCAAGCATGATCTTTTCTCTATGTTGACTCCTCTTGATAATATGCCCAGAGTATCTGACATGACATCTCACCATCCACCCTTTTGAGGAACATTCTGGTTGTGCTTTTTTTTTTCAGCAGTCTGTAGTATATTCTGTATTCTTTACCAGCACCACAATTCAAAGACATCAATTCGTCTTTGGCCTCCTTTATTCATCGCCCAATTTTTACTTGCATCTTGCACTTACAGTGATTAAAAAATACTATGTTTTAGGTCAAGACCACCCCAGTCTTTAGCACTGATAGCCTTGCTCTTTAGCACTTTGCAGAGGTCCTTAATTTAATATCTTGACTGCTACTTCCATAGACATTGGTTATAGACCCAGGTAAAATGAAATCCTTGACAGCTTTCATCTGTCCTCCATTTATCATGATATTTATCAGTCCAGCTTGTTTTCTTTACTTTGAAGTATAATATACACACTAAAGGATATAGCCTTTAAGCTTCTTCAGTAAGTGTTTAAAAATTCATTTTCTGTAGGCAAGGTCACACCATTTCAAATATATTATTGTTGCTGGATGCTGTAGAGTTAAATCAGACTCCTAGTGATTCTGTGAACAACAGATCTGAGCCTGTCCTCTCCTGTTCCATGCACACAATCTCGGACACACTCAAACCCATTGCTGCCATTACTGTGTGCTCCACCTGGTTGAGGGTCTTCCTTTCCTTCTCTGTCCCTCCACCCTTTCTAATGATTTACCTCTCCTAGCAACATGCCCAAAATATGTAAGATAAAACTTCATTATCTTTGTCTCCAAGGAGCACTCTGGCTGTACCTAAGACATATTTGTTTGTTCTTTTGGAAGTACATCGAATATTCAGCACTCTTCTCTAACATCACATCAAACACATCATTTCCTCTTCTGTCATCCTTATTCATGGTCCAGTTCCTAGATTCTTAACAAATCACTGAAAAGACCTTTGGCCTGAGTCAGGCACATCTTAGCCCTCAAACTGACATTAGTGCTCCTCAATTTGGAGCAGTCCCTGATTACAGATTTTCCTAGTGCAGTATGTCTCCTGATCTCCTAACTGCTGGTACAGTGTATTGATTGTGGGTCAAGTAATATGAAGTCGTTGACAGTTTTCAATCTTTTTTCCATCTTTTATGATGTTGTCTATTGGTCCAGTGATGAAGATTTTTGTTTTCTTGACACTGTGGTGTAATTCAAATTGAAGACTACAATGTTTCATCTTCTGTAGCAAGTGCTTCAAATCCTCCTTAGTTTCAGCAAGGAAGGTTTTATGTTATGTTATGTGTGTGTGTGTGTGTGTGTGTGTGTGTAATTTGAGTCTTTCATACATTGATAGTATAAATGTTCTTTCAATTTAAAAATATTCCATACATTTTTGAAAACATGCATTTGGTGATAAAATAGACAATTGAGTTGGTTTGAGTTTCTAATAACCTATTAGGGAACTCTTATGGCCTAGTGGTAAGAAACTTCACTATAATCCCAAAGGCACCTGGTTCAAAACTATCATTTGTTCAGTGGGAGAAGGGTAGACAATCTTCTCCTGTGCAATCTACTGCCTCTGAAAACCCACTGGAGGGTCAGCTATGGGTTGGTTCTGACTTGCTGGTAGATAACACCAGTCATAATCTATTACACAAATAATTTGTTATTTATATTCTAATGAGAAAAACAGTAAGATGAACAAAACAAATATTTAATCATTACCTTTATTGTTTAT
Source organism: Elephantulus edwardii (assembly GCF_000299155.1). Classification (NCBI taxonomy): domain Eukaryota; kingdom Metazoa; phylum Chordata; class Mammalia; order Macroscelidea; family Macroscelididae; genus Elephantulus; species Elephantulus edwardii. The sequence goes on from NW_006399860.1 coordinate 1,801,980, forward strand.
AACCACAAACATCATTTTTCAATCCATCTGGTCGAAGATCTTCCTCTCCTTCCCTTACCAGCTACTTTTCCAGCAGCATGTCCGTCTCCAAGGAATGTCCCTCCTAGCAAAATGCCCAAAGTTTGTAAGGTAAAGCCTCATCAACTTTGCCTCTGAAGAACACTCTGGATGTACCCTCTCCAAGACATACTTGTTTGTTCTTTTGGCAGTCCATGGGAAGTTCATGGCTCTGCTCCAACACCAAAGCTCTAAGGCATCAATTGTTCTTCTGTCATTCTTACTCATTGTCCAGCTCTCAGATGCATAGCAAGTGATCAGAAAGACCATGACCTGAATCTCACACATCTTAGTCCTCAAACTGACATCATTACTCCTCAGAATTTAGAGAGATCTCTAACTGCAGACCCTCCCAGTGCAAATTGTCTTCTCATTTCCTGACTGCTGCTGCCAAGGGTGTTACTTGTGGATCCAAGTAAGACGAAATTGTTGACCGTGTTCAATCTTTATCTATCAGTAGACAACATTGGTCCAGTGGTAATAATTTTTGTTTTCTTGCTATTGAGATACAATCCAAATTAAAGGCTGTATTCTTTGATCTTCATTTTGCTGTGCATACCTGTACAGGCATGCCTCAGAGACATTGCATGTTCAGTTCCAGACCACCACATTAAAGCGAATATTTTAATAAATCAACCACAGGTGAGTTTTTCTGTTTCCCAGGGCACAGAATGTTGTTACCACTCTACTAATTCTATTAAATGTGTAATCACTATTAGAAGAAGTTTGAGAAGCACAGTAAGGAGACGTACACACACACACACACACACACACACACACACACACACACACGGAGGTATTTTATCTCACAGTGACTCTGCTTCTTGAGTCTGGACACAGCTTATCTGCAAGGCCAGGCCTGTGCTCTCCGAGGCTTGACTGGAAGAGGCTCTACTTCTAAAGCAGGCAGACATAAACACTGTAGATAGATGGATAGAGATAGAGATGGAGACAAAGGGGGAAAAATGAGAGAGAATGAATACAGTACAGTGAAGGTATAGTACTGGTGTTGCTAGTCTTACTCCCTGTTGGCAGAATTCAATTCCTTGCGTATTGCTGCTCTGTGGACCTCATCATCTTTCTGGCTATTGTCGGTAGGCCACTCTTACTTTCAGGGTTCATGCTCAGTTCTTTGCCTCAGAGGTCCCAACATGGTTGCTTTTTATCAAACAACAAAGGAGGGAAAAGACTAGAGAGGCAGGTGCTACGTCCTATGTAATGTCGTTGTTGTTAGGTGTCACTCAGTCAGAAGCAGCTCATAGCTGACCTTCCAGTGCGTTTTTAGAGGCAGCAAATCACACAGGAGGACATTGACCATCTTTCTCCTGCATGGCAGTCAGTGGATTTGAACAGCCTGTATTTGGGATGATAGAGCAACTTCTTACCACTAAGCTATCAGAGCTCCTGTCTTACATATTAAAATTAAGTTTAAGTCTTGTAGCTTGTTGCTTTCACTATATTATCTCTTTTTCTTTCTATGTTTATTCACATTTCTATCTCTTGATAGTGTTGACATCTGCCCACTTGAATTTACATATACACAAACATACACACAAATCTAAGTTGTTAAGTACTGTCACTCATTTCCAACTCAGAGTTGTCTTCATTGTGCAACAGACCCAAATGCTGTCCAGTCCTATGCCGTTCTCATGGTCACTACTGCATGTGAGCCCATGGTTGCAGTCACTATGTCAGTCACTGAGGATCTTCCTCTTTTTTTGATGACCTTGTACTTTCCCAAAGGGGCTCTGTGTAGGAAGTCAGGCTGCCAGCTTTAATTTGGCGGTTTGAGGCCACCAGGTGCTCTGAGGAAGAAGGACAAACACCCTGCTCTTATAAAGCTCCACAGTCTGGGAAACTCAATGGAGGGTTCAGCTTGAGTTGGAATTGACTCCACAGTGGTGGGTATTTTATCAAGCAAGATGTCCTTTGCCAGGGACTCACTTCTCCTGAAAATATGCCCAAAGTGAGACAGCTTAACTGATACAGAGTGACTAAGGGGCTTGAGCATGATGGAGAGCAGTGAGGGCGGCATGGATTAGAGAACGGTTTCAATCTGTGTTCATAGGGTCATTATGAATTATAGTCAGCTTGATGGCACCTAATGTGTGTGTGTGTGTGTGAATGAATAAATATGTAAAACTATATATATGTTTATATGTATGTTTTTAAAGATATATACACACTGTATTATATGTTTAAAATATAAATATCTTTCTTATCATCTCACTGCTGTGGTGTCAAAACCGGTCTCATAGCTGATCCTTCTGTGGGTCTTTGGAGGCTGTAAATGGCGTGGGAGGAGATTGCCCATCTTCCTTCCAAGAAGCTGCTGGTGGAATCAAACCGTCATAGAGGTCCTCCTGCCTTTGGTGTAACAATGCAAGTCCCTATGGATTACTCAACCAGAGAGATTCATTATAAGTATTTGGGAGGAGGGAGGATCTGCATTAAAAAAAAAAAGACCAGGGGTACTGGTTAGAAAGACTGGTGAAAATCCTGAGCAATAGCTCTTTTTTCTTTCTTTTAAATCCTGAGCAATAGCTCTTAGTCACATCATCTCATATACCGAGAACTGCAATCACCCTCCTGACTGTGTCAACTTGAAGCCAAACAACCAGCAGATCCATAGAGTAATCAGTAACATCGGGACAAAGACACTCCTTAGATAAGTCAACCAGGCAAGAGCAAAAGGGCAGCACTTGCTTAGAGATGAAGCTGATAAACTAGGACAGCAGGATGTATGGACATGGGAAGCCGGGAGGAAGTTAGGGCTGGTAACAGTGTGGGGATTGTAGTCCATGGCACAAGGTGCAATGTGTGCGAATTGTTGAATGGGGGAAAAAAAATCCATTTTCTCTGTAAATTTTCCTTCAAATCACTATCAAAAATTAATTTTAAAACAAGTCAGTGAAATGTGAAGCTCTGCTAGAAGCCACAGAGAAGCAGAAAGGGATCAAGTGATAAGTAGAGAGCAAATATTCTATACAAGACGCTGGCATGGAATCATAAGGGAGGTGTGAGGATATCTCTGGTACCTTCAGCGTTATTTTCTTCTCTGTTCTTCCTTCCTCTCTTTTTAGAATTTCAAAAGGAGTGAAAGGTACAGCATTTCGACTGGGTTGGGACCATGGAGGAAGATGAGGGAAGTTCAGTGTGTGTCTAAGTATGAGCTCTGGAGATAAATTATTTCAGACTGTCAAAAGAACAAACAGATCTGCCTTTGAAGATGTGCAGCCAGAATGCTCATAAGAAATGGGGATGGTGAGCTCTGGTGGCCTAGCAGCAAGAAGCTGCACTGCAATCCCAGAGGTGCACGATTTGAATCCACCTGATGCTCTGCTGGAGAAGGAGGGACAATCTCTTCCTGTACCAGTCAGATCTGGTTTGACGGTATACACACACAAAAATAATAAAATTAAAAAAAAAAAAGAAGAAAGAAATAGGGATGGTGAGACCTAATCTCACATACTTAGGAATGTTATCAGGGACCACTCCTCCTGAGAAAGAACAACACACTTGGAAAAGAATGTTGGGGTCAGCAAAAGAGAGGAAGATCTTCAAGGAGATAGTTGACACAGTCACTGCGACAAGGGGCATAAACACATCAGAGGTTGTGGAGAATTGGGCAAGGTTCTATTTTGTTGCACATAGGGCCACTAGAAGTTGGAGTCAACTCAATGACATTTGACAACAACAAACTGGAAGGGGTGGAGCTTTGGTGACATCATATGTTACATGTTGGACTGTGACCTAAAATACAATCAAATCTACCAGCTGCTTTGTGAGAGAAAAATAGGAAATTTCTCCCAGAAAGATTTATGTCCTTAGAAATGTGGTCAAGGGTCTTCATGAGTTAGAATCTGTGCAACAGCTGTGGGTTTGGCTTCGGTTTTAATCTTGACAGACCCTGTGAAGGGTGAAACTCGTTCAGAAACTCAACAGCTAATGGGAAGGTTAGAGGTTCAAGGCCACCTGGAAGTACCTTGGAAGAAAGGTCGGAATATCTACTTTCAAAAAAAAATCATGCCTTAAAAACCCAATGAAGCACGGTTCTAGAATGTCACACATGGAGTCACTATGGGTCAGGATTGTTTGTGCTTAGACAGATTTCTATGTCTCAGCTTCATCCATAAAATAGTTATTGTTGTTGTGTACCATCAAGTCAGAATTGACCCATAGCTGACTTTGCAGTGTGTTTTCAGAGGCAGTTAATCTTGGAGGAGATTGCCCATCTTTCTTTCAAGGAACAGCTAGTGGATTGAATTGTGTACCCTTGTGTTGGCACCACTATTTCTTACTACTAAGCCACCAGGGCTCCCTCAACATAGTAGTTGTTGTTGTTATGTGCCATCAAGTCACCAGTGACTGACAGGGACCCTATGCACATTAATTCCGAACCCTGCCTTATCCTGAGCCTGTCTCGCTGTCTCCAACACACTTTCCTCCTTACCGCAGTGACTGTATCTATCCATCTCACTCGAGGTCTTCCTCTCCTGCTCCGTCCCTCCACCCTTCCAAGCATGAAAGATGTCCTTTACCAAGGACTGGGCCCTCCTGGAAACATGCCCAAAGTATGTCAGACAGAGCTTCAAAATCCATGCTTCCAAGGGGCAGTTTGGTTTCACCTTCTCTAGGATAGACCCGTTTGTTGTTTTGGCTATCCTGACTGCTGGTGCCAAGAGTACGAGTATAGAGTCAAGCAAGCGGAAATTATCAACAATCTCAATCTCTTCTCCATCTATCATGGTGCTTCCAATTGGTCTAGAGGTGAGAATCTTTGTCTTCTTGATGTTGAGTTTCAATCTATATTGAAGACTTTTTTTTTTTTTACTTTCTGCAGCAAGTACTTCAGATCCTCCTTAATTTTCTCAGGTAAGCAAGGTTGTGTCAACTTCATAACAGAGGTTGTTGATGAGTCTTTCTCCAATCTTGATACCACATTCCTCCTCATAAAGCCCAACCTCCCAAATGATCTGTTCCTCATCTAGATTGAAAAGTATGGAAATAGGACGCATCCCTGGCATACTCTTTTCCTGATTTTGAACAATGAAGTGTTTCCTTGCTCTGTTCTTAGGACTGCTTCCAGGACTAAGTATAGGTTTTGCATAAGCACAATCAAGTTTTCTAAGTTTCCCATTTTCCTCAAGGCTAACCACAGTTTGTTGTGATCCACACAGTTAAATACCTTTGCATCATCAATGAAACACGGACATTCCTCTGGTACTCTCTGCTTTTGGCCAAGATCCACATGAAAATATTAGTAGGGAACTAAATGATAAAGGATTAAATGAGATAGTGCGTGTGATATGAAAAGCTCCGTCCCTGGACTATACTGAACTTTCAGTTTAGATTAAAAAACATCCCCAAACCAGTTGCTGTGAAGTTGTTTCCTACCCATGGTAACCCCATGTATGTCGGTGTAGAACTGAGCTCCACAGGTTTTTAAGGAGAGATTTTTTTTTTTTAAATGAGACCACCAGGTCCTTCTTCTGAAGTAGATTACAACTGTTACCCTTTTGTTTAGCAGCCAAGTTTCTTTACCCCTGGTATCACCAAGGGCCTCCTGAACAGCAGTCATTTATTCTCTCATTGCTGGTGAGTCCAAACCAACTCATAGCTTGACCCTCCAGTGGGAATTTGGGAGACTGTAAATCACACGAGAAGAGATTGCCCATCTTTCTTCCTTGAAGCCTCCGGTGAATTTGAGCCACTAGAGAGATGCCACCTTTGACTTCGCAGTGGAACTCCCTACAGACTTAGGCTAGCAGTTTTCTCTGTCACCATTAGCTTGCTAACAACATTTACTGAGCATCTGCTCTGTGTCATGTTATCTAAATATTCCTTGATCTCATACAACTGACTTGCTATCTCCTTCCTTTCATAAATGAGGAAACAGAAGCTCAGAGATGACAAAGTTTACCTCATTGGCTAGTGAAAAGAATGGCAGGGTTTGTGTTCACATGTGTGTGGTGGAATTCAGGGCATCTCTCACCTCACTGGGCTGCCTGTTCTGTACCTTTGCTGTATGCCCAGAGCCTAGACTGCTGCCTGGCACACAGGCACCCAGCAAATACGTGTGACTGACTTAGTGAATGCCCTCCGTCTCCTCACCCTGACTGTTTCTTTGTTTGTTGGACGTTCGAGTACTTGGCTCACATTGTATTACACTTGACTCATTAGTATGCTGCTTCTTGTCTTTATGCCTTTGTTTTTATGTTGCCAATCCCCTGGCCTGACTGGGAATTTTTTGAAGGCAGGAATTGCCTTGTATTCACTAATACAGTGGACTAAGCTCTAGCCTGTCAGAGCTCAGAGCACACTTTCCAGAAAGATTGTTTAGAACATTCAAGGACTTTCTCCTTTTAAAGATTCAAATATCAAATGCACACTTGGCTAATGGAGACTTGTTAACTAGGATAAAATGTACAGAACTGTCTTCGCGTTGGCAGCTCAGCCAGAAGTGAATATTTGGCATACCTCAGCAAGTGAGGCCTACTTTTGTTTTTGGAGCCTGCATTATTCAGAGGGGGAAAAAGCATGGAGCGTGAGGTGTAAGTCACTGACATTCTATTGTTTTCCCACTTAAAAAATTGGGCTAATACATGTTCCCACCTAGTGCAAAGCTTTAAAAAAGAGACAGCATGCCTTAGTGACACTGCTGGTATAGTTGATATAGGTTCTGACTAAGAATGACTCTCTGTACAACAGGACAAAACCCAATCAGATGCCAGGCCATCCTGTCTATGCTTGAGTTTATTGTTTCAGCCGTTGTGTGGATTCATGTCTCTGGGGTTCTTCCTGTTCCTCACCGACCCTCTGCTTTACCAGGTCAGATGACCTTATCCTGGGACCAGTCACTGCCGATTACATGCCCAAAGCGTGTGAGATGAAGTCTCCTCATTCTTGCTTCTGAGGAGCGTTCTGGCTGCACTCTTCCCAGGCCGTTTTGTTCTTTCTTCTGGCAATCTATGGCATATTCATTATTTTCTGCCAGCGTCATAATTCAAAGGCACTGATTCTTCTTTGTCTTCTTAATTCATTGTCTACCTTTATCACTGTAGATTACCAATGAATTTTTTGAAAGGAATTATCTATAGATTTTGTTCTTTAAAAACATTTGGTACACAGCTTGAACTGTTAATTTTTATAGACAAAGTTCCAAAAACAGCATGCGCAAAACTTAATTCTTTTAATCCAGAAAATGTTTCTACGCATGCAAAAACTATGCACAGTCCATTTTGCTGCTGTGGTGGCTATTGTGTTGCTGTGATGCTAGAAGATAGGTCATTAGTATTTCAAATACCATCAGGGTTTCCCACAGTGGACAGATTTCAAGAAATTTACAGACTAAAACAGACTAGAGAGAAAAGCCTGGTGATCTACTTCCAAAAATTAGCCCATGAATGTTCAACAATGAATCAATGGAAATCCAAGTTTTCTGTAAACTTTTATGAAAGTATTAATAAAAGCAATTAAAAAAAAAAAAGAATCCCCCAAATCAGTCAGTGGAAACCCTATGGACCACAGTCTTCCATTGAAAGACACTAAAAATCCACAGTGACCACACTGGATTCCTGTGTAGCAGTGATCATGAAGACAGCACAGACCAGACAAGGTTTTAGGTCTGTCGTATGTGGTCACTAACAGCCACCTATGACAGACAGAACAAAGACAGCAAAAACAGCACCACGCACAGAGGAAGCATTGATGTGGTTGGTGTTACCTCTGACAGGTACATGAGTTATCTTAGCTTCTCAGTTTAGTGTATCTCAATTTGCTAATTTACTTTGTGTGTGTTTGTGTGAGGAAAATTTGTATTTGGAACTAGGCAGCTGGACTCAGTTTAGATGATCACTATTTTTTTGGCAACATCAAAAAGCATCATAGTCAGGAGCAAGGTAAAAATAGGCCTTCTTTTCCCCTCCATCAGGCCTCATCAAGGTGTTGACTTTAACCACATCCACTGTCATAGAGCTTCTTTATAGCTTGTTTAATTTGGTGCTTGTGGGCCTTGACATCCACAATAAACACAAGTGTGTTGTTATCTTCTGTCTTCTTCATGGCTGACTCAGTGGTCAGGGGAAACTTGATGATGGCATAGTGGTCAAGCTTGTTTCTCCTGGGGGTGTTCTTCTGGGGGTATTTGAACTGCTTTTGGAGTGTCATTGTCATAGACCTCCAGAAGGTGGGTGATGTGTGGATCTTTTTTCTGAGGCTCTGGTGCCCTTCAGTTCTGCCTTTTGTCCTTTAATACCTTTGCTTTGGTTTCAGTTTTGGGAGGGGCAGGGACTTCCTTCTTCACTTTTGATACCATCTTTTGTAGAAAGGCTGAATTTCCCAATTTTTGGTAAACATTTTTAAACACTGATATTTCAATTGACTCTTTTTGGAATCATTACTGTGACTGTCTGATATTACATGACTGGTGTAGTCAAGTGGCAGTGTAATTAATAGAACAGGAGTGTTATCATTGATTTTTAGGGGTAGTGGTTTTCCTGTCACGGTCAGATAAGGAGGGCTGGATTCTCCTGCAGCCAGCTCCTGGACGTCTCAACTGGTTAGTTCTGCCTGTGGAAAACTGGTCTTCTGAGTTTACCCTCCCTGGGCTTCTAGGTTTGTATGAAAAGAGATGATTACGGTAAAGTAAATTATTGTGTTCACTTATAAGTTGGATAAATTAATTGTATGTTGTTGTTGTTGTTATGTGCCGTCGAGTCGTTTCCGACTCATAGCGACCCTATGTACAACAGCCCTAAACCCTGCTCTATCCCGTGCCAATCTCATTGCCTCTGACACACCCATCCCGATTACCCCAGTCACTGAATCAATCCACCTCATAGAGGGCCTTCCCCTCCTGCGCTGTCCCTCTACTCTACCCAGCATGATGTCCCTCTCTAAAGACCTGTCTCTCCTTACAACAGACGACAGTAAATTTAAAAGGTCATAAAACATGGATCTGTGTGACCTTTGGCTGCTAACTGAAACGTCAGCTGTTTCAGTCCACTCAGCCTCTACATACAGCAATCTGCTCCAATAAACATGATAATCTAGGAAGCCTAGTGGGGCAGTTCTGCTCTGTCACATCGGATCACCATGTGTTGCTCTAGGAGTTGTGGTGGTGTAGTCTATAGAGCGCTGTCCTGCTAGTCGAGAGGCCATGCCGCTGGTGATTTGATCCCACCAGCAACTCTGTGGGAGGAGGATGGACAATCTCCTCCAGCACAATTTACAGCCTCTGACAACGCACTGGCGGGTCGGCTATGCGATGGTTCTGGCTTCACAGCAGGAACTTTGACTTTTGATGCACTGCCATAGAAGGCACGACAAAGACCAACGGAAAGTCCGTCGTTTGCCTCAATTTGGTCTATTCTTCAAAACCTACCAAGGAGCAATGCATATTCATTGTTAATCGCTATTTCTTAGCAGGCTTGATTCAAATCTCCCATGTTCAAATATCACATTAGCTAGAGGTTGGTGTTAAATGGTCCCGAGTTTTCTCACCTGTGAAGTGAAGCCAAAAAGAAAATCTTCAGTGGATTGTTTGGTGATGTGGATGAGGTCATGGCTTTAGATGGTTCTACTGCCTTATGAAAACTTCAAGGGTCTGAATGATCCGCTGCCCTTGAGAGGCAGGATCCCAGCTCAGGTTCCCGCCTTCGGTGAGCTTCCCTCTGCTCACAGCGTATTTGTTTCTGCTCAGTGGTTTTGAGATATTTTCACTCATATATATCCCGAAAAGTAATTTAGAAAATTAAGTACTCTTTTTAATTTTTTAAAATTTTATTATTTTTGTGTGAGTGTACCGTCAAATCAGATCTGACTGGTACAGGAGGAGATTGTCCCTCCTTTTCCCCGCAGAGCATCTTGTGGATTCGGAACCGTGTGCCTCTGGGATTGTAGTTGCAGCTCCTTGCCACTAGGCCACCAGAGCTCCCCGATTATTTTCTTTTTTAAAAAAATACAAATTATTTTGTTGTACAATTCTGTTTCATTGGTGACATTTGTTGTAAATGCTATGTACTATTGAGTTGGAAATGACTCAGCTGACCCTCCAGCAGCTTTTCATAGGCAGTAAATTGCCTGAGAGTTGATTGCCCATCTTTCTCCCTCAGAGAAGCTGATAAATTTGAACCATGTGCCTTTGGGTTGATAGTGCAACTCCTTAATATTAATTCACCAGAGCTCCCTATTGATCATATTCCTGGTCCTCTTTTTCATAGTTTTTGGAGAACATAAAAAAGATTTATCATAAATTTCAATATTAGATTTAAAAAATAGAAAAATGTTTGGAAGACAGCTACCTGGTCACCCGAAGGGCAGGGGTCCATATTGTGTCAATTCCACAGAAAAGTGATCCAATAAAATGTGGAAGTTATTGAAAAAATATAATTAGTATCACAGACAAGTAGAACCTTGCTGATGATAATTTAAAACCAGTTGATGCAGTACCTTGATGGGGAACTGTCTGAAATTAAAATTAGATTCAGAGGAAGACATGGAACCAATGACATAATAGTTGATGTCAGGAAGATCTTAGCTGAATATGTTATTAGCTATAAAAAAATTTCCTTGTGTGGATCATAACAAATTATGGATATCGTTGCAAAGAATGGAAATTCCAGAACGCTTAATTAAGATCATATGGAATCTGTATACAGGCCAAGGGGCAGTTGCTCGAACAAAACAAGGGGATACTACATGATTTAAAATCAAGAAAGTTGTTGCATGTTTTCATTTTATTTATCCAATCTATATACCCAGAAAATAATCCACGGTATTATACTTTGTGAAGAAAAATGTGGATCAGAATTGGAGGAAGACTTATCTGCAATATGCAAATATTGTTATGTGTCATTGTTATGTGCCTGAGACTCATAGCAATCCTATGTACTACAGCTCTGAACCCTGCCCTATCCTGAGCCAGTCTCACTGACTGACTCACATAATAACATTGTACCAGTTATCATGTCAATACATCTCATCTGGGGTCTTCCTCTCCTGTGCTGTTCCTCTACCCTTCCAAGAATGATGTCCTTTAGTCCCTGCTGGGCATGTGCCCAAAGTGTGCCAGATGGGCTTTCAAAATCCTTGCCTCTAAGGAGAAACTTGGTTTCACCCTCTCCAAGATAGACCTATTTGTTCTCCCAGCTGTCTTTGGTATGTTCAACGCTCTTCTCCAGCACCACAACTCAAAGGGATCAATTCTTCTTCTGTCATCCTTAGTCATTGTCCAGATTTCTGATGCATAGCATATAAGTGTGAAGAAGATCACCTGGATCAGGTACACCTTAGTCTCTAGACTGACATCATTTCTCCTTAGTACTCTGGAAAAGTCCCAGAAAGCAGATTTTCCCAGTGCAGTTCATCTTTTGATTTCCTGGCTGCTGGTACCAAGGGTGTTGATTGTGGAGCTGAGCAAGTTGAAGCTGTTAACAACCTCAGTCTCTTCTCCATCTATCATGGTGCTGCCAATTATCCCAGTGGTGAGAATCTTCATCTTCTTTTTTTAAAATTTTAATTGTGAATCTTATCTTCTTGATATTAAGCTTCAGTCCATATTGAACACTACAGTCCTTGACATTCTGCAGCAAATGCCTCGGTCCTCCTTAGTTTTGACAGGCAAGGTTGTGTCATCAGCATAACATTGGTTGTTAAGTGACACAATCTTAATTGCTTGAAAAGAGGACTTGAAGCTGAAATAAAGAGAATTTACTGATGAAGATCCGTGATCATAGTCTTTGGTTTGTCAAGAATCATAAAACAAAACTAGGCCAATAAGTAACCTTATGATTACTGGATTGAAGCTGTCAAAGATGTCATTTCACTGGGATCCACAATCAACACTTGTGGAAGCAGTAGTCAAGACATCACAAGAAATGTAAATGAGGCATTGTAGGGAACACAATGTATATGAATGAAACAGTGTAAGTTCTTTATTATATGAAAACCAATAAATCAAAAAACAAATGATATGCTGCATTGGGTAAATGTGCCACCAAGGACTTCTTTGAAGTGTGAAAGAGCAAGACTATTATCACGTTAGAGATTAAAATGCACCTAACTCAAGCCCTGGAATTTTCAATTGTTTTATAAGCACATGGAAATTGTACAATGAAGAAAATGGAAGAAGAATTGATGTGTTTGAATTATGGTATTGGAAAAGAATATTGAATACATCATAGTCTTACTGAAGAAGAAACAAATCTATCTTGGAAGAAGTATACTCAAGATGCCCTTTAGAAATGAGAACACTGATACTTCATCTCCTGTTATCAGATAGGAACTGTACCTGGAAAAGCATATCATGCTTGGTCGAGTGGAGAGCCAGTGAAGAACAGCAAGAGCCTGAGCGAGATGAGTTGACAGAGTGGGATGCCTCTGTGAGTTCAGATGTGTCAGTGATTGTTAGGGTGGTGCAGGTAGGGCAATGTTTCCTTCTGTTGTACATCAGGTTCCTATGGATCAGAACTGACTCAACAACACCTCAAAATAAATAACATCATCTCTAGTTTATGGGTTCTCACCTGGAGAAGATATTACTTATCAGGGGACACTGGACTAAGTCTGGAGACATCTGTAGTGGTCACAATTGGGGTGTTTGGTTTTTTTGTTTGTTTGTTTGTTTGTTTTGTGTGTGTGTGTGTGTGTGTGTGTCTGTGAAAGAGAGAGAGAGAGAGGACATGTGTTCCTGGCATTAGCATGCACTGACTCTGAATGCTGCTGAACACGCTGAGTTGCACAGGGAGGTCTCCCTAAGCCAAGAATTAGCCAACCCAAAATGTCAACAGTGTTAAGGTTGAGAGAGTTTGGTTTCAGGGTGTTGTTTGTTGTTGTTGATTGCCATCGAGGCGAACACGACTCATAGTGACTCTACAAACACAAGACTTAATGCCTTTCCGTAACTGTGGTCACTTCTCCAAGTTCATAGAGTTTCCAGAGGCATGTGGTTTAGGAAGTGGATGCCACTCTTGCTTCCAAACCTGCCTTGCAACTGGGACCTCCACCAAACACTGTCCACAATGGGAAATGATTATGGGATTTGATACCCCAGTAGCACAAGGTTCAGCATCATAGCAAACCCAGGTTACTTCACACAGCACACTGACAAAGAGTGATGTGCAAAGTGGAAGAGTGTTCCTCCAGATTTGAAGATAAACCCAGGGAATATTAATATCACAATGGTATTTTTAAAACACACATGAATAAACTCTACTGGAAAATGTTCCATTTCTCCTTGGGATTGTATTTCCATTCCTTTTCTCCCACTGAGCTTTATCCTGATAAAATAGCTTTCATACTTAAAAACCTTACTAATTACTATATAGTACACATCTATGACAAAGATGTGTATATAAGTGGAAATACTTTAAAATTGTATGAGGGTGAAATTCTAAATGTGAATCTATCTCTTTTGAATTAAGAGAACATTGATATAAGATAGATTAAAAAACGTAATCAAATTCACTGTCATAGTGCCAGTTCCAAATCTTGGTGACTCAATACAGAGTAGAACTGGATTGGATCTCTTTGGATTTCTAAAGTTATGATCTTCATAAATGATGTCTGGTGGCTTTAATTACACGGAGTTGTACCACTAATCCAAAGGCAAGTGGTTTCCGTCCACTAGCTGTTGTGGGTGCTGTTGATCTGAGAATGGCTCAGAGTGGCCGCATGAGCAACAGATCTGAATCCCATTCTATCCTATGCTATCCTCATCAGCTCTGACATGCTTGTGTTGTGATTACTGTGCCAATCCATCTGATTGAGGGTCTTCCTCTCTTTCTCTAATCCTTCACCTTTTCAAACATGATATCCTTCTCAAAGGACTAGCCTCTCCTAATAACATGCTCAAAGTACATAAGATGAAGCTTTGTTAACTTTGCCTCCAAGGAGCATTCTGGCTGCACCTTTTCCAAGACATTTCTTGGTAGTCCATGAGATATTGAATCCTCTTCTGTTAATACCACAGCTCAAAGTATTCTTCTTCTGTTATCCTTATACATTGTTCAGCTCTCAGATGCATAGCAAGTGACTGAAAAGACCATGCCCTAAATCAGGCACACCTTAGTCTTTAAACTGACATCATTGCTCCTCAATAATTTTGAGAGATTTCCTGACTGCAGACTTTCCAAGTACAATGCATCTCCTGACTGCTAGTACCAAGTATATTGATTATGGATCCACAGTTGAAGCTGTTGACAGTTTTAATCTTTCCTCCATCTATTATGATGCTGTGTATCAGTCCAGTGGTGAGAATTTTATTTTCTTGATATTGAAATGTAATCTGTATTGAAACCTGTAGTATAATCTTCTGGATCAAGCACGTCAAGCTCTATGAGGGCAATAGCCTCTTGGTCTAGGTATAGGTTTCACGTGAGCACAGTTAAGTGAATAATTTCTCTTGTGATTTACAGCCTCTGTTAAACATATGTGAAGATCAGTTATGAGTCAGTTCCAACTCTATGCTACATCACAGCAACATTCATAGATAAGAAGCTTGGAGGTATAATGTGCAACGTGTTGGAATATTAACCAAAAGTCTGGTTGTTCAAATCCACCAGCTGCCTTGTGGGAGGAAGATGAGCCACCTCTTCCTGTAAAGATTTATAGCCTTGGGAACCCAAGGGAGTGTTGCTGAGTTGGATCCAGCTGATATGATCTCTGGTTTGGTTTGTCTGGAATCCATACAAGCAGATGACCTCATCTTTTTTCCTATAGAGTGGCTGTTGAGCTGGAACCCCTGACCTTTCCGTTTGTGGCCAAGCACTTTAACCACTGTGCCACCAGGGTTCCTCAGGAGATTGCTCAACATAACATAAGCATATTATGAAAATTTGAAAAATGGCTTTAATGACCTTTTAGTTTAACACTTTGTTGCACACTTTTAAGTTGATGATAGTGCTTAGAAACACATATAGCCATCATTTACGGCAATGTGTTAAAACCTTTTTTTTTTATGTAATGCATAGTATTTGTCTAAAATGAATGAAGTTTTAAGTAAAAATAAAATATCTTGCAAATAAAAAAAAAGCATTTTTTAAAAGGGATAAAGAAGTAGGAGACTTTCAGGTTGCTTGCTAAGTTATTAGATGCCATCAACTTATGTTGTCATGTGCTGTTGAGTCAGAACCAACCCATAGCTGACCCTCCGGTCAGTTTTCAGAGGCAGTTAATTGCATGGGAGGAGATGGCCCATCCTCCTTCCATGGAGCAACTGGTGGATTTGAACCGTGTGCCTTTGGGATTGCAGCATAGCTTCTTGCCACCACTAGGCCATAGTGACCCTGTGAGTGACAGATCTGAACCTTGTCTTATCCTGCCTCATCTTCTTCATCTCTGATATGCTTGAACCCATTTCACAGTCACTTTGGAAATGTGAAGGTTTTCACTTTTGGAGCAGGACAGCTGGTGAGGGGAGGCGGGGTGGAAGGAGAGGAGTGAAGAGCCATAGGAAGATGGCAGACAATTGGAATTGGCCTGCTAGTTCCTCAGGCAGATAGATTTTAGGAAAGCAAATGGGCTTTGAAGATTTGGAAACATATTTCCTTAAATCAGCCCTTGCCTAGTCCACTCTCTGATCTTCACATTCCCACAGAGCATTTACTTCTCAGCAGGACACAGCACACTTTGGCTTTCTCAGTAACTTAGCAACTCTCCCCCTTTTAATGATTCAGCTAACACGTGTTAAAGAGACTGTGCCAGTGTACAGCATAAATACTTTATCAGTCAAGCAAGTAGAAGTTCTCACAGGAGGCGTAATTATCATGGAGGCTGTGGAGCATCATTTTAGGGAGTGTGATATCTGGAGCCAGATACAATATTTCTCCCTGTTTGCTGTTATCATCAGCTGTGGGACAGAGTGCAAATTAGGAATTATTCTGGTCCATAGTTTTTTCAGCCTCTGGGGAAGAACAGCATGCTTGCAAAAGTGGAAGATTGGGAAAGGAGGATGACCCACAACAAGCAGGACTGACACAGCGACCAAACCCTGCTGATCCTACTTCCTCACTGTGTCTAAAGCCACTGTTGTAGTCACTGTGTCAGTCCTGCTGTGTATAGATCATGACACATTATGGATAACATTGAGGAGAATGGAAATCCCAGATCATTGACTTACACGAAACCTGTACAGAGATCCAAGAAGCAGCTTCCAAACAGAACGAAGGATGATTTATAATCAGGAAAGCTGTATGTTAGAGTTATATCCTTTCTCTGTACCTATTCAATATTTATGCTAAGCAAATCATTCAAGAAGTTGGAATCTATACAAAAGACTGTGGCAATAGAATTGGAAGAAGACTCTTAAACAACCTGTGTTATGGAAAAAGCGAAGAAAAATACTGAAGTTCAAAGATTATTGTTATGTGCTATCAAGTTGCCTGCAACTCATCATGACCCTATGTACAACAGCTCTGAAGCCTGACCTTAGCCAGTCACACTGACTCCAACACACCTACCCTCCCTCATTACCCTAGTTGTTTTATCAACTGTCCCTTCCAAGCATGATGTCCTTCTCCAAGGACTGGTTCCTCCTGGCCACATGCCCAAAGTATGTGAGACAGAGCTTCAAAATCTTAGCCTTTAAGGAGAAACTTGGTTTCACCTTCTCCAAGACAGACCTATTGGTTTTTGTGGTGGGTTTCACCTTCTCCAAGACAGACCTATTGGTTTTTGTGGTGGTCCATGGTATGCTCAAGACTCTTCTTCAGCACCACAATGTAAAGGCATCAATTCTTTTTCCATCATCCTTAGTCATTGCCCAGCTCTCTGATGTATAGCAAGTAATTGCAAAGGCCATGGTCTGAATCAAGAGCACCTTAGTCTCTAGACTGACATCGTTGCTTCTTAGTACTTCTGGAGGTCCCTGACAGCAGATTTTCCTAGTGCAATTCATCTTTTAATTTCCTGATGGCTGGTATTAAGAGTGTTGATTGTGGAGTCGAGTAAGCTGTAATTGCTAACAACCTCAATTTCTTCTCAATCTGTCATTGTGCTGCCAATTGGCCCAGGGGTGAGAATCTTTGTCTTCTTGATATTGAGCTTCAATCCATATTTTTTTCTTTTTTTTAATTATTAAATTTTATTAGTTTTAATGAACATTTACAGGGATTTTGGGTTTTCATTCCTTCATTGCTGCACCATTCTCTCTACCCTCCTCCCCAGTTTGTTCTTCTTCCCCCGCCCTCCGA
Organism: Elephantulus edwardii; assembly: GCF_000299155.1. Taxonomy (NCBI): domain Eukaryota; kingdom Metazoa; phylum Chordata; class Mammalia; order Macroscelidea; family Macroscelididae; genus Elephantulus; species Elephantulus edwardii. The sequence continues at coordinate 1,819,229 of NW_006399860.1, forward strand.
ATGTCTGTTTTAATTGTCCAATTGCCACAGTGCTTGTCAAAGCCAGTTCTGATTAATCTCCTTTGTCAGTGTGTCCTTTGCCATTCCCTATCACTCCTCCCTGAGAGAGACTTCACCTTGATTCATAAGGAAAAGGGGATGGCGTATTCTCTTAGCTACTTCCTGCTGAAAAGGGACGGTGTGGGTTTCAGGGTGAAGATCTTCTCTCACTACTCTGAAGGGCCCCTTTGGCAGTGGGAAACACATAGACTATTATGGAGACTGATTTTGGAATTTAGATGCACTGTTATTAATTGTGCTTAGCCGTACATGTTCATATCCTTGAAGATGTATCATGGGGGTGTTGCAACCTAGAAGACACAAATTTAACTAACAAGTTATAAGTACATGAGTCAAAAATTATGGAAAAGTAAAAGAAAAGATTCTTTCATTGTTTTACAAACCCTCCCCCAGGTCCCCTCCACCATGTAGCCCTCGCTCTAGTCTCCTGTGATGACAGAAATACCTAGTCACATATCTCTTTTAAACAGTTTTCTCCCTCCTCTGTTTCAGTGCAGTATACATTATTGAACCCATCTTACTCAGTCTCTCCCCAACCCCAAGGTTAGTCCCATTCTACAACAGTGGCATCATGCAATATTTGTCCTTTTGTGACTGGGATATTTCACTCAGCATAATGTTCTCCAGAGTCAACCATTTTGAATAATATTGGATGAGTTCCTTGTTTTTCAATGCAGCATAGTATTCCATTGTGCGAATATACCACAGCTTCTCTAGCCATTCGTTTGTTGATGGGCACTTAGGTTGTTTCCAACTCCTTGCTATTGTGAACAAAGCTGCAATAAACATGGGTGTGCATTCAATACATATTAAAGACTACAGTCCTTGACTTTCTGCAGCAATCACTTTAGGTCCTTTTTAGTTTCAGTAATCAAGGTGTATCATCTGCATAACGTGGGTTGTTGATGAGTCTTTCTCCAATGCTGATGCCACATTCCTCCTCATAAAGTCCTGCTTCCTGAATGATCTGTTCTGAATATAGATGGAAAAGGTATGGAGACTGCAGCCCTCAAAATGGATTACATTTCAATGTCAAGAAAACAAAGATCTTCACCACAAGCTCAATGGACCACATCATGATAGATGGAGGGAGAAGATTGAAGCAGTGAGTGATTTTATTTTACTTGGATCCACAATTAACACCCATAGTAGTAGCAGTCAAGAAATCAAAAGGTAGGTTACATTGGGAAAGTTCTGCCAAGGACATTGCTAAAGAGCAATGGTGTCAGTTTGAAGACTACAGTGGGCCTGATCCAAACCATAATACTATTCTCAATTGTTTCCTGTGCATCTGGAAGCTGGGCAGTCAATAAAAATGACAAAAAATTGACGCTTTTGGTGGTATTGGTAGAGAGTATGAAATATTCCATGGACTGCCAAAAAAGTCCAAAACAAAACACAAACAAACAAACAAAAAAAAAACACCAAAAAAACCCAACAAACCCCAACCCAAAAAAACCCAACCAAACCCACACAAATCCATCATGGAGGAAGTGCAATCAGGATTCTCCTCTGGAGGCAAAAATGGTGAAACTTCATTTCATATATATTGGGCATGTTGTTAGCGGGGACCAGTCCTTGAAAAAGACATCAGGTTGGGAAAAGTAGAGGAATTGCAAAGGAGAGAACAACTCTCAAAGAGAGTGGTTGAGCCCGTTTGAGATCACAAGGATGGATAGGGCAGGATAGGACAACAGATTGATCTGTTATTCATCAGGTCCCTACAGTTGTCAACCTGATAGCATATAACAACAACAATAGCAGTAACGTCTGATCTGGTGGTACTTTTGAAAGGGAGTTTCACTGTTAACCCGATAGCCAGGTCTCTCTGGCAGTTCAAATTCATCAGCAGCTCCTCAGGACAGAGATGGGCGATCTCCTTCTGTGTAATCTGCAGCCTTGGAAAACTCACTGGAGGCTTGGTCAGCTTTGAGTCCATTCAGGCTTCATGCAATGAGTATAGTGTTTGTCTAAGAAATGAGTACATGAAAGGCAATGAGGTCATTATTTCCATCTTATTTCTTCCAGGATGGCATTTTTATGCACAACTTACCATAGCTGATGGCCCTGATTTTATGGACAGTGTTACGTCTTTGATCATCTCATTGACTATGAGTCATGAAAACCCACAACCCAATATGTATTTGCCCAGAGGTCAACTTTATGCTCTGGCTTTCTGGCCAGCCTAACAAGAACAAACAGAAACACTGAAGAACACGTGAAAGTCTGTACCTCTAAAAGCCAGAAGTTCTTTATCGTATTCTCAGCATTTCTCCTAGAAGTTTTATCATGTAGCCAGATGGCATATAGAGACCCCTTTGCAGTCACTTCCACAACATGCAAGCAAAGACGGCTCCAAGTAACACCACCCAAGGACCTTAATCTTTGTATTGACAACTGTTCTATGGGGTTACACAGTTTTAATCCCAGAGGAGTTGTCTCTTAACATTAAACTGTCCAAGCAGTATTTATATCTGCGGCTGCCCTGTAAGATCACTTAACCCTGTGCAGCCGTTTAAAAGTAGTTAATGACAGCACCAGCCGAATCTGCCCCTTATGAGTGATCACACAAGTTCCGCCGGTGCTGTCACGGTTTATGTAGGAAGGCAGTTTGTCCGTGGCTGGCTCCAACCACAGCAGGTAATTTGAAATGAAATGAGACAGTTTCTACAAGCAGATTGATTTGGGAATCTTGCTGGCTCTTCCCTTTGACCCTTGACAAGTTGACACGACCAAGATTGTGACTTTAAAAAATGATTGGGTGCAAATACATTTAGGCTGATGATTTACTGTGTGCTGAAGGAAGGACAGTGAGTTTGGAGGGCCGCTTCCAGGGGAGAGAATTGTAAACTTGCACAACTCGTGGTTTATGCTTTCTGAGCTTATTAATTATCCTACCAGGGAAATATATTGATAAACATTCATCAAGTCATTTTATACTCTTTATAAGAGGCAAGAGACCCAATTTCCTAGTAAGAGGCCAAGAAATAATTTCAAGATGAAGGAGGGAGTATTTATAGTGAACTTATTAAAAGTTAGACCCAGTTTGTTGTGTTTTTTTTGGTTGAAAATAGCAATTTTGTGTTTGAGGTTGAGAGATCAGGTTCTCTGGTGAATCTCATTTTTTCCCTAGTTATTTTAAATTTTTTGCTAACTATATAGTTAATTGTATGGAAAGAAGGAAGTAATCTGACTAAAAGCGTGATGAATTTGAGTTGTGATATCCCACAGAGACACTAGGACAGAAAAGAGAATCCCAGTTAGGCAGTAACAAATGCGGCTTCTTTTGTCTTATGGAATCCTTGGTAATCACATTTAAAATTTTCACACCAAGTATTATGCAATATTAGAGGAAACAGTCTCTATATTGTGACTTTATTCTTTGGATGTAGTTTTTCCTCTCAGATGCAAAGTCTCATTGCAAATAGATTAGATCATAAACAGAATTAACAGACCAACTATTTCCCTCCCCCCTTCAAATTCACAAAAGATGATCAGGAAGATGGTTTGGTTTTTTTTTTAAGAGCTGTTATCTCTGCAAGATTATGTAACATCTCCACCTAGCTTATTTTAAATGAACTTTGTGATAGAGCTGTTAATTTATTAACATTGGGATAGGAGCTGAACAATAGATACCCTCAGCCTTTGTCATGGAAATGTTTGCAAGACCCAGGCTAGTCTCAGATGCTTTTGTATTTCTGGTCTAGCCACTTTGTTTGAAATATAATTTTGAGATGCTAGTAAAAAAATAGAACAAATTCCCTATTGGTCTCTGTTTAAATTATTTACTACCTCGTTGAGCCATATCTTCATTGAACTATGTTAAAAGTATTTTCCTGAAATGTTTCTTTATGTTGTCCATTGGGTTTAATAGACGTGCCATTTAATAAGCTCGCTACCTGTAAGGATAGACTATTTGACCTCTGTGCCCTGCCACTGGTAGACATAGTGTAAGATTGCTTTGTGAAATAAAGCTGTCGGTAACATCAACAAAATAAAAAATGATCGTATTCCAGTACTCTCTGCTGAGTACTATGACAGCACTGAAATATGGAATAAAATTGAAAGTAGATTAGTTTTGGGTCTTAAGTCATGTTTTGACAAGATATAAGAGAGGAGAACATATCTTTGAACTTTTAGTTTTAAAGTTTTTTAATGAAAATATTTATCATTTTGTAAGGTCCCTTCTTTCTTTATCACATCTAGGCTCTATAACCTTAAAACAATCTGTTCTCTCATTGTGAGGGATATAAATACTATACCCCTCTTTACACTTTATCTTTATACTAAATATCATAAAGGCAATGTGGATGGAGAGATGGTTTGACACTTGTACGTTAAGGAGTGTCATGTTAATAAAAAAGAGCTTATTGAAGAGGCTGGAATAGGGTCGTTAATAAGCTACATATTTTTGGGGTATGTAAAGCATGTAAATACTGCAGACAGGCATGTCTTTTTCAGACCTCAAGCCACCTCTCACCCCAAAGAATTTGGATCTGAAGAGGAAGAATAAATGTGTCAGAGTGGAAGAAATCTTGCTGGAGGTTGTTTTTCATTTAAAGGAATTTAAAAATTGGAGCATGCAGATTTTGAAATTCTTTCTTTCTCTTTTAGTTATTATATCAATCGGATGAAATTATGGATAGTGGTTGGCACCAGCATTTGGAAGAAGGTGCAAGAGAAATAGGGAACCCTGTCCTTCTGGAATTTGTAAACTTCCTGGGTCTTCAGATGGGTGGTTGTAGAGCTATTAAAGGCACTGTGCCTATTTCCCCTTTATTTCATATGCAGAATGGTCACACAGAGCTCCCCTAGCACTAATCTCCTAAGGAACTTAGCTCTTTTCAAATCCTTCCTTTTCAAAAACTCAGGTAAATTTTTCCCCCCTACTCAGGAGCTTTGGTGGTCCATAGGGAGTTACACTGCTGACCCAAATGTGGCGATTATCTGGTAGTTCAAATCCACCTGCAACCCTGCTGGAAAAAGATGGATAATCTCCGAAAACCTGCCAGTTGGCTGGCTATGAGTTGGTTCTCACTCCATGGTGAAGAGAGAGGTGCAGGCCCGTGGATTGTAGTAGCCAGCACCAAGTGTGCACTGAAACCGCTGCACAAATTATCTTTTTTTAAGGAAATCTGAAGAGACTCTCTCTACCCCACCTCCATTTTAATACATAGGAATTGAGATTGCTGACAGCTGCAATTTGCTTGGCTCCATACTCTTGGTACCTGCAGCCAGGAAATTAAAAAATGAATTGCATTGGTAAAGTCTAGTGTCAGAGACCTCTCCAAAGTACTGAAGAGCAACGGTGTCAGTCTGGACACTAAGGTGTGCCTGATACAGGCCCTGATCTTTTCAATCACTTGCTGTGCTTCAAAGAGCTGGACAGTGACTAGGGATGTTAGAAGGAGAGTTGATGCCTTTGAGCTGTGGTGCTGGAGAAGAGTATTGCATATACTATGTACTGCTAGGAGAACAAGCAAGTTCATTCTGGAGAAAGTGAAGCCAGGCTGCTCCTTGGAGGCAAGGATCCTGAAGCTTCATCTGACATACTTCGGACATGTTACAAAGAGGGACTAGTCCTTGGAGAGGGATATCATGCTTGGGAAGGTGGAGGGACAGTGCAGGAGAGGAAGACCCTCGATGAGATGGATTGATTCAGTCACTGGGGTAATGGGGACATTATCCCGTTAATGTGTCAGAGACAATAAGATTGGCAATATAAGCAGGATTTAGGACTGTTGTACATATAGGGTTGCTGTGGGTTGCAGGCAACTTGATGGCATGTATCACCACCACCACCACCACCAAATGTCAGAGAGTTCTGGTGGCCTAGTGACAAGAAGCCGCTCTGCAATCCCAAAGGCACATGGTTCGAGGCCACCAGCTGCTCCGCGGAAGAAGGATGGGCAATCTCCTTCCTTGCAATTAGCTGCCTCTGAAAACCAGTTGGAGGGTCAGCTGCTCTGACTCTATAGTAAACAACAACAACAAGGGTCATGGTGGCACAATTTGTTGAGTTGTTTACCAAAAGATCAGCAGTTCGAATCCATTGGCTTACTAGAGGTCACAAAGATCTTGGCTGGCTCAGTAGGTGATTTGCTAACGAGTTAGTGAGGGTCTATTTAATAGACACAGTGAAGTAGGGAAGAAGTAATGAAGAGTGAATTTAGAGGTGTTAGCAAGGAGACATGTAAGCCGATTCTTGTTAGATGCTGTCAGGTCACTACAACTCATCTGAACCACAGGAACAACACATCTGAGCCTTGTCCGATCCTGAGCTGTCTTCACAATCTCCCCCAAGCTCTTGCCCACTGTGACAGTCATTGTGTCAGGCCATCCTGCTAAGGGCCAACCTGTTCTCTGACTGCCTTTCCCAGCATGATGTCTTTTTCCAAGGTCTGGCCCCTCCTTACAACATGCCCAAAGTATGTGAGATCAAGTTTCAACATGTTTGCCTCAAGGGGAGCTCCCCGGTTGCACTATTTCCAAGACTGACTTATTTGTTCTTTTGGCCAGCCAGGGGACATTCAGTACCCTTCTCCAGCACCACAGCTCCAAGACATCAATTCTTCTGTCATCCTTATTCACTGTTCATCTCTCAGATGCACAGCATTTCTCTTTAGCACTTTGGAAATGTCCTTGACTGCAGGTTTTGCCAGAGTAATGCGTGTTTTGTTTTCTTGACTGCTGCTACCCTGGGTGTTGACTGTGGACCCGAATAAAGCAAAAGCACTATCAAAGGAAAATGAATGGGCTGCTTCTCATCAAGGAGGAGAGCACTTTGCTGAGCTCAAGTTGTTATCAACCTTAGGCAGAGAGAGAGCAGGACCCAATGGAGGTGGCTTCTGATGTGGCCTAATCATAACCTGAGACCCATAAATGGTAGTTCTGCTTTCAGATCTTACATCATTCTTTCCCAGGACTGACTCAGTCGGTTTCAGGGGTGTGATTGACCGGTAGGAGGTTCCAGTCAGCCTTCTGGAGGTGCAGTTTGTCTGATTGATTAGTAGTTCCAGACAAGGATGCGGTTGGGTTTGATCACAAATTTTAGTCAGAGGTGAGGTTAATGATTAATAAGAGTTCCAGTCAGGGGTGGGGCCAGTCTAACGCAGCCTGATTTCCTTCTCTATTTAGGAACCTAGCATTCCTTCCCGACACCTCTCTTCCCTTCCTCATCCAATTGCCCAGCAAGCTGGCCCACTGGATAAAGATGAGAGATTGTAAAGATGTAGGCCCTTGGAAACCTGACAGAGTCAGAGTCTGTCTGTTGTACAGGGCTAACGGAGAGATGGTAGTTAAGTGGGAGAATCTTTCCTTCCATGATGGAAACACAGATTTCTTTTGTCAGTGTCCCTGAAGAGCAGCCACCACTCATCAGGTTATTGTGTTTCTGTGATAAGGGAGCTCTGGTGGCTTAGTGGTAGCCCAAGGGCAGATAGTTCGAATCCATCAGCTGCTCCACAGGAGATAGATGAACAATCTCCTCCTGAACAATTTACAGCCCCTGAAAACCCATTAGCAGGTCAGCTCTGAGTTAGTTCTGACTCAACAGCACTTAATGACAACATAGGAACATAGTCCCCTGGAGTTTCCTGATTAAGATGGACTAGTTAGTAATGATTCATGGTTCAAAATTGGGAAGGGGATACCCAGGGATGCATCCTATCTCCATACCTTTTCAACCTATATGCAGAACAGAGGCTGGGCTCTATGAGGAGAAACGTGGGGTCAAGATTGGTGGACGATTTATCAACAATCTGCGTTATGCGGATGACACAACCCTGCTTGCTGAAACTGAGGAGGACCTGAAGCGCCTGCTGCAGAGTGTCAAGGACTGCAGCCTACAATATGGATTGAGGCTCAATGTCAAGAAGACAAAGATTCTCACCACTGGACCAATTGGCAGCATCAGGATGGATGGTGAAGAGATTGAGATTGTACACAGCTTTAGTTTGCTTGGCTCCATAGTCAACAGTCTTGGCACCAGCAGCCAGGATATTAAAAGGCGCATTGCCATGGGAAAGTCTGCTGTTAGGGACCTCTCCAAAGTGCTGAAGAGCAGTGGTGTCTCTCTGGAGACTAAGGTGCATCTAATACATGCCATGGTCTTCGCAATCACCTGTTATGCATCAGAGAATTAGACAATGACCAAGGAGGATAGAAGGAGACTTGATGCCTTTGAGCTGTGGTGCTGGAGAAGAGTATTGAGAATACCATGGACTGCTAGGAAAACAAACAGATTTGTCCTGGAGAGGGTTAAACCGGGTGGCTTCTTGGAGGCAAGGATTCTGAGGCTCCGTCTAACTTACTTTGGACATGTTGTGAGGAGAGACCGGTCCTTAGAGAGGGACATCATGCTTGGGAGGGTGGAGGGACGGCGCAGGAGAAGAAGGCCCTCTATGAGGTGGATTGATTCAGTGACTGGGATAATTGGGATGGGAGTGTCAGAGACAGTGCGATTGGCACAGGACAGAGTGGAGTTTAGGGCTGTTGTACATAGGGTCGCTATGAGTCGCAGGCGACTCGACGGCACATAACAACAACAACAACAACAGTTAGTAATGTCTGGTAATCTACTTCCAAAAAGTTAACCAGCGAAAACCCTCTATCACAGTGATCTGGTTTCCAACTAATTTTGAGGATGGAGAAAGACCTGGCAACCTTCTGCTCTTTGTGCCTGAGGTGGGAACCAGGTAGTTAATGACAGCATTGGGTTCAATTAGCCTTGAGACTCCCTGGATTTCCTTCAGTCACCCAAGGGGTAAACCTGTTGTCTTAGTCTTAAAATTATCATCAGAGGTTAAATATAAATTTGCAGCACCATGAAAAATGGAGAAGAGATTGAGGTTGCTAACAGTAACAGCTTGCTCAGCTCCACAATCAACACTCTTGGCAACAGATGCCAGGAAATCAAAAGACAAAATGCATTAGGTAAATCTGCTGTCAGGGACCTCTCCAGAGTGCTAAAGAGCAACGATATTAGTCAAGAGACTAAGGTCTGTCTGATCCAGGCCATGATCTTTCCAATTACTTGTTATGCATTAGATATCTGGACAGTGACCAATGATAACAGAAGAACTGATGCCTTTGAACTGTGGTGCTGGAGAAGAATCTTGAACATAGCATGGATTGCCAAGAACACAAATAGGTCTGTCTTGGAGACGGTGAAACCAAAATTTCTCCTTGGAGGCTAGGGTTTTAAAGCTCTGTCTCACATACTTTGAACATATGGCCAGGAGGGACCGATCCTTGGACATGGACATCATGCTCAAAAGGGTGGAAGGACAGTGCAGGGGAGGAAGACCCCAGGTGAGATGGATTGGATTGATACAGTGACTGGGGCAATGGGGGTAGGTGTGTCAGAGTCAGTAAAATTGGCTTGGAACAGGGCAGGCTTCAGAGTTTGTTGTACATAGGGCCGTTAAGACTTGCAGGTGACTTGAAGGCACGTAACAACATAATATTCTCTCTCCTGCCCCCCCACCGTGTGTGTGTGTGTGTGTGTATGTCTATATCTATATCTCTATTTATCTACATATCTCCTTAAAGTTCTAAAGTACTTTAAAGGTTTCAAATAATCACTTTTGAGACATTTTAAAGCTTTGATAAGGGAAGACATTTAAGTAAGTTAGATGCATATGAAATAATAACTGTGTTTTCTAGTGGGTGAGGTCGAGGCCAAATGTGTTTGTGGAAGTACTGTAATGTCATCACCCTTTACTTTGTTCCATTACTTGCCTTTAACCTTGACTTTGCTAAATAATATCTTTAACCAGGACAGTGAATTACTATGGTAATTAGGTTGGTGTCATTTGTCATCATCAGCATAGCTTGACTCCTGAGTTGAGAAGGTTGTTAAATAACTATATAGTTATCAACGATCAAGACTACATTTGCATGCATATTTTATGCATGAATGTTCAAGTGTTGGCTGCCAGGTGAAGGAAGGGCCCTGAACATCTCGGATGGGGCAGAGCATAGAGTGTTCTCTTGCGATCCAGAGACTTGGGGGAACCCCAGCCCTGGGAAACAGTATACTGGGCAGCTGAAGAAGAGAACTAGACAAAGAAAGATGATGATTTTACTTGAAGGCAGGGACAGGAGGCTCCCAGGGAGCAATGGTTAAGAACGAGTTTGCTGATTAAAAATTCAGCAATTAGAACTCTACTCTGTAGAAGAAATGACATGGTAGTCTACTTCAGAGAAGTTAAACAACAAATCCATTACTATTCAGTTGATTCCATGTCATTGCAGTCCTATGTTGTTATTGTTGTTGCTGTATACCATTGAGTTGGAACCGACCCATAATTGACCCACGGGTGGACTGTCAGACTCAATTAATTGCACAGGAGGAGATGCCCACCCTTCTCCTGCACCAAGTACCTTTGAGGACTGCCACACACCTTCTTGCCACAAGGCTGCCAGAGCTCCCTATAGCAGAGTAGAATTCCTCATCGGGTTCTCAAGGATGTCATCTTTATGGAAGCTGACTGATGTTTCTTTTTCCTTTGTACAACTGACTTTTCATTTAGCAACAGAGGTTTTAACCATTATACTATAGGGTTTATTTTCATAAAAGTTATTGTTATGTGCCCTCGAGTTGACTGCTGCACATAGCAATACTATGAACAATGTATTGGAATCTTGCCCCATCCTACGCCAGCCATCTTTCCCATCTCGGATAGATATAAACCTGTCTTACAGTCACTGTCTCAGTCCATTCTGTTGAGTGTTGTCCTCTGTTTCTCCAACTGTCTACCTTTCCCAGTATGATGTCTTTTTCCAAGGGTTGACCCTTTCTGACAACATGCCTGAGGTATGTGAAATGATTCATGTCACCCTCCTTTTCCTTTTCCTGGTTGAACTTCATCCAAGAAAGACTTGTTTGTTTTTGTGGCAGTACATGAGATATTCAGTACTCTTTGCCAACACGCAGTTCTGAGGTATACATCCTTCTGTCTTCTTTATTTATTACCCAACTTCAGATGCATTTTAAACAATGAAAACTATTACGGTTTGGATCAGGTACACCGTAGTCTTTAAACTTATATCCTTGCTCTTCAGCACTTTGGCAAGATCTCTGATGGCATATTTTCCCAATGCAACATGTCTTTTGATTTCTTGACTGCTGTTGTCATGGGTGTTGATTATGGATCCAAGCAAATTGAAGTCATTGATAACTTCAATCTTTTTTTCCATTGATCATTATGTTGCCTTTTGATCCAGTGGTAAGGATTTTTATGTTTTGTTTTGGGTTTGTTTTTTTTTTTATGTTGACATGTAATACATATTGAAGACTATAGTCTTTGATCTGCAGTAAATGTTTTAAGTCTATTTATGCTATCATTCACGTTACATAGATTGTTCATGAACCTCCAATTATGATGACACATTTTTCTTTATATAATTTAACTTATGGAATTATTTATTCAGCATATAGATTAAATAGGAACGGAGAAAGGATTCAACTTTGACATATGCATTTCTAATTTTAAATCAAGCAGCTCATTCTCTTCTGACAACTGCTTCATCATCTATGTATAAACCATGAACATAATAATGAAGTATTCCGGGATTCTCATTCTTCTCAATGTTATTAATAACTTATCACGATCCATATAGTCAAATGCCTTTGCATAGTCAATAAAACACTAGTAAACATCCTTCAGATATTCTTTTTTTATTTAATATTTTTAAAATATTTATTTTATTATTTTTGTGTGCGTGTACCATCAAATCAGATCTGACTGGTACAGGAGGAGATTGTCCCTCCTTCCCCGGCAGAGCATCTGGTGGATTCGAACTGTTCGCCTCTGGGATTGTAGTTGCAGCTCCTTGCCACTATGCTTTCAGCTAAGATCTATCTGACATTAGCAATGAGATTCCTTGGTCTCTTCTGAATCCAGGTTGAATTTTTGGGACTTCCCTATCAAAGTGTGTTCTGTTTTTGAACAATCTTCAGCAAGATCTTACTTGCATATGATGCTAATAATATTATTTATTTGTTTATTTTTGGCTTTAACAACTGGAAATGTATTCTTTTAGGCAATTGAAAATCCCAATTGAGGATGCTGGCTCTAGGGAAGGTTTTTCTCTCTGTTGGTGGTGGAGCAAAGTCCTTGTTTGCTCCAGCATATATGGGTCCAGTGTTCTCTGGAGACCTCCATGTGACTTTGGTGATCCCTAATATTAAGAAGCTTCATGGTAGAGAGACCCAGGTACAAAAAGATGTACTCCACTCCTGGGGATTATTTTTGGTGGTATTAAAGAGACTCCCAATTTAGCTTCATTTCTTCTTTTTTTATCTCTAGTGAGATAGTCACTGTAAATGATATTACCTGGCACAACCTGGAGGAACTCCCCTTACCTCAGATTAGGAATGGGATAGTGTTTGGGAGTGTTGCATTCCACATTTAATCTTCTTACAACTATTTGGTTTATCAGATAGTGGAGATTTTTACATGGTTTCCAATCATTATATACATGTATTTTGGGGAGATAAAATCCAATCCATGGCACTCTAACTTTTCAGCCCCCAAAACGTCCTGGTCACATAGAAAATATATTCACTATCACGGCATCTCATGATTTGAAATCTTCTATCTCATCATGATTGTAACTTAAAATCTTAAATTAACTTCAAATGCAATATCAATCTGAGGCAAAATATAATTTCATTTCTGGATCAACAATGTCAGTTATCTGCTCCCACAGTACAAAGGCACAAGAAGACATTTCCAGAGTTGTTCTTGTTGTTAGGTGCACTGGTGACAACAGCTCATAGCAACCCAACGAACAACAGACCTGAACCTTCTCTGATCCTGTGCCCTCCTTAAAATCTCTACCATATTAAGCCTATAGTTACAGTCCATTCTTCTTTAGTGATCCTTATTCATTGTCCAACTGTCAGGTGCCTAGGAAGCAATTGAAAATTCTCTTGCTTGAATCAGGTGCATCTTTTACTTTAAACTGAGATCCTTTCTTTTCCACCCTTTGGAGAGGTCCTTGGCAGCAGCTTTTACTAATGCAGCATGTCTTTTGCTTTCTTGACTGCTGCTACTATGGGTTGTGGATTCAATGAAAATGAAGTAATTAAATTAATGACAATTTAAAAAGTCAATCTCTTCTTTTTTTTTTTTTTAAATTTTTGTGTGAGTGTACCATTAAATCAGATCTGACTGGTACAGGAGGAGATTGTCCTTCCTTTCCCGGCAGAGCTTCTGGTGGATTCGAACCATGAGCCTCTGGGATTGTTGTTGCAGCTCCTTGCCACTAGGCCACCAGAGCTCCCCAAAGTCAATCTCTTCTTTATCTATCATGATGTGGACTATTGGTCCAGAGGTAATAATTTTTTTTTCCTCCTTCTCAATGTTGAGATGTACCCTGTATTGAAGGTTGTAGATTTTGATCTTTTGCAGTAAGTTTTTCAAGTCCTCTTCACTTTGTACACTAAATTGTGTCATCTGCATAATGCATGTTGTTGATGAGTCTCCAAACTTGATGCCACATTTTTCTTCAGATAGTTCAACTTCTTGAATGATTTGCTCAGCATTCAAATTGAATAGGTTTGAAAAAGAATATGATCCTGATGAATGGTTTCCTTGATTTTAAACCATGCAGTATTCCCTTGTTCTGTTCACACAACTGCTTCTTGGTCTATGTATAGGTTTTGACTACAATTAAGTATCCTGGGATTTCTATACTTCAAAATATAATTTTATGATCCCATAGTCAAATGACTTTATATAGTTAGTAAAACATAAGTAAACTGCTTTTTATATTCTCTGCTTTCAGCCGAGATCCACCAGACATCCATCTATATTTTGGGCAGGTTTTGATCAATGTAACTGTTTAAGTTGGTTTTGCATAATTTCCAGCAAGATTCTTCTTGCTTGTGATGTTAAAGATATTCTTTGTTAATTTCTATACAAATTTCTTTTTTAATAGCAGGTAAATTTAATCATATTATGACAATGATTATGTATCTGTCTCAATAATGACTTTTAATAAAAAGTCTAGTATATGATGGTTCAAAGTTGATTGAACTCCCAAGTTTATTTGAGCAAGAAAAAAAAACCAACCCAGAAAATCATTCAGAATAGGTAAAAAGGTAACAGTAGTGCTTCATGTTTTTGTAAAAGCTGGTAAGGCTTATATCTGAAAATCTGATATAAAATTTCAGGCTGTACTGAAATAGTTCTTTTCTCAGCCATGTGGAAGCTGGTAAGGCTTATATCTGAAAATCTGATATAGAATTTCAGGCTGTACTGAAATAGTTCTTTTCTCAGCCATGTGGGATATGATGTCACTGAGAGTCTGGGAGATTCTGGCTGTGGGTATCATTTCTTGTCTTCAGCTGTGATTGTGCAATATCAGCAAGTGCACTTTGTGTCTTTTCCAGAAGCATACCCCTTGATAAACCACATCTTCCAGACGTATAGCAACTTCAGGATTTTCTTCCTCTAGCTTATCCAAACTGGCAGCTCTAGATTCTTTACTAAGTAAGGAATCTCTCAAAACATCTATGTCTTGATTACTCCCTCTATCCCCACCTCTTGGCGACCCCTTCCCTCCCCTAGTTCCTCATACATGTTTTATTAGTTACCTATTTCTACAATAATGGCCTTATACTGTATTTTTCCTTATGGGACCAAGTTAGTTCACTTAGCATAATACTTTCCAGTCCCTCCCAAGTTAGGTAGTAAAATTGAAAAAAAAAAAGAAGGAAAGAAAGAAAGAAGGAAAGAAAGGGGAGAAAGGAAGGAAGGAAGAGAGGAAAGAAAGAAAGAAAGAAAGAAAGAAAGAAAGAAA
>NW_006399860.1:1834827-1848943 GCF_000299155.1 Elephantulus edwardii
AAAGGACAGTCCAATTGATCTGCCGTGGATTCCTTTTGGAAAGGAAAGCCGACTCGCATTTTGCATTAAGAAACTGGAACACCTTTCCGTCGATCCTGGCGTAGCGCCTCCCGTGCCCGGGGTAGATCTTGTACCCACTGAAACTGCACAGCTCAACCTTCATGGCTGCAACTTCAGCGACACTGGGAAAATGGCGAAAAGAGCCTATTTTTTGAAACATGTCAATTATTTCATCAGTTTCTGGGGTCACATTTTTTTTTAACCAAAAATCATACAATTATGTTTTCTACTTTTCCATTAAGCTAAAAAAACTTTCAAACTCATGGAGTTGGACCTGCTCCAAGCTGACCCTCCAGCAGTTGTTCAGGAGACTGGAAGTGGTGGGGAGGAGATTGCTCATTTCTCCCTTGGAGTCACTGGTGCATTCAAGCAGCCAGAGAGGTGCCTCCTTTGCATTTGCAGCACATCTCCCTTTTCCTTTATGAATGGGAGAAATTGGAAGGGAAGAAAGGACACAGGCATCAAGTAAGTCACATATCCCGGCAGAACAATTTGCTTTAGCAGTCAAGGCTTAAAAATACTTTCCTGTTCTCTGAGACTGTGTAGGCAATGACTCTACCCTTCAGATTCTGCATGTTGGCCATTTTCTCTGTGCTTAACATAGAGATCATTTCGCCTCAGTCATCAGCTCCATCATCCAGGACCACGCAGAGAGCACCTCTGCTCCTTTGGCTTTGGGTGGGTCCAGTCCTTAGCCCATCTCGGTGGTTGCCCTACCTCCTAGGTCCTAGCAGATCCCATTCTTCTGTCCCTTCAGGCACGACAGCTCCATTGTCCCAGCTTTAGGGATCAGCTCCATTTTAATGACAGCTCCACACAACTGAAGAAGTTAGTAAAGATTCAACTCTTTGAAACCAGGGAAACTGTGACTATATCCTTCCTTTGGAACCCCAGAAACTCTGTCTCTATACTTTGAGATCTTAGAAGTTGTGGTTTTACCCAATGGGACTAAGGCAGTCTGCTTCTACTGCCCCTTGGTCTCTTGAAGAAGCCTCTGTGACCTATTGACCAATACATTTATTGAATAATGGGACATTATTCAATCTTAAAGAGAAACTAGTTCCAGTGTATGCTATAGAATAGATAAACCTGGAAAACATTTTGCTGAGTGAAATAATTCAGACATGAAAGGACAAAAACATTGTATTATTCCACTTTTATAAAATATCTAGACTAGGCAAATGCATAGCAACCAAAGTTGCTATCAGTGATTACCACAAATACATGGAGGGAGAATGCCAGGTGCTGGTAAAGGAGCACTGAGTTTCTGTTAAAGATGAAGGAAAATTTTGGAATTGGATAGCAGTGGTGAATATCATTAATGGTGATGAACTGAACTCACTATAAAAAAAAAGGTGGTTGTTGTTTCCATTGAATTGGAAACAACTCATAGCTGGCCTGGCAGTGGTCTTTCAGAAGCTGTAAATCAAACAGGAAGTGGTTGCATACCTTTCTCGTACAACAACAGCTGGTGAATTCAAAGTAGTTGGCAGTATAATTCCTTACCCAAATGTTTTGTTATTTGTATTTCCACCCCCGCACAATAAAAAGTAGCCATCATTTTAAACCCAACTTGTTTCCAAAGAGACCACTCTGAGTGTAGCTGCTTCTAGAACATCAGCTTGTACCCAGGCTTGTATAAGCCATCATTAATTCTCTGTGCGATTAATGAATAAACTGCAGTTCTTATTATCGGAAAAATAAGTTCATGTATCACACTGATGGAACCAATAATAGGCATTTGTAATTGCATGCTGCAGATAAGTGGGAGAGCTACATTTTTATTACATTAATAAAATGCAAAAACTCCTGAAGTAACTGAGATCCAGGTATGGTAACGGCCAGGCTCTCAGGCTGGCTGCCTCACCAGCGAGGAGTAGATCAAATTGCTGGCAGCTGGTAATAACGTGCCCCCCACTTTCCCTACCATAAAATAATAACAATCTATGAGACAAAATATTGCCTTTTGGGTGTATTAATGTACTATGGGAGAATTACAAGAATAATAGCAAAGACAAAAATCAAACTCAGTGACAGCAAGGGAGATGGAAAAATTTCATATTCTTCAAGCTGGCTGACAGACCGAATGTGACTACTGTAGGTATGGAAATCAGCTTCCCCCTCAGCTTACAGCAGATATGAGGGGAGGAGGGGCTTCATAGAAGACTGATTTCATTAAGGAGAAGCATGTGGAATCCTGAGTACTGCTGGGTGTACACACCTGGCAGATTAGGAAAGGACTGGAGTGTTGGACTGACTGAGCTGATCAATACCTCTTTAAGGTGTCTGCCAGTCACCCATTAGGAGCATGAAAAGTGCATTAAGGCCAACAGTTTCTCAGGTGCTTCAAGGATTTACCATCCATCTCTTCTGGCTGGGAGTTGGAATGCGACAATTGGTTCCATTTAGGTAAGAGATGGGAAGCCTCTGGTTATGGAGATTATGGGGTACACACAGAACAAGTTAGAGGCAAACAATTGCTCTGTATAACCTGGCCACTAAACTATTCATAAAAACACAGAAGACATTTCTATAAGCTAAACAAACTGCCAGACCTTGTCATCTGATCCCAAACTCCAACCCCAGGAGGATTTAAGATATCAACAATGGAGGTATCAAAAGCATAATATTTTTTTTGGAAGTGCCACCCAGAATTCCCAGAGAGGCCTTCCCATTGAATAGACTAACAATAAAATGAAGTCCAGACATTCTGTTCTGCAGTGGGAAGTTTAAAGATCTGCTACCCCTTTCTTTGCATGTTTAATTAATGTTGAACTAAAGATCAAGTGATGCCAAACTTAATAGTTCTCAATAGACTCACATTCTACTTACGCTTTCAAAGTTCCCGTTTTCAGAATTTCTGTCAGAGCACAAAAACAGGAGGATGTTCTACTAAATTTGCAATCTGCAAAGAATCCTGTGGATAGACTTCAAGGTGTCTAGAGCACTCTAGATATGTATAGAAAATATTTAACTATGTAATTTGCCCTAGGAGAGGATATAAAATTTTAATAATATTCTCCGAAGAATCTGAAAGTGTTCGTCCTCCCTTTAAGAAGTCTGTGCTGCATTTCCTCATATATCCAACAGGTGGCAGCACAAACAACTACCTGCAGCAGCCCCATTTTCCTGACAACACGGGATTTTTAAAACGTTGTTTAACTGATGTAATGTCCCACCGGTTAGCTTGCTTGGCTTTGGTAGATTATAGATTAAGTGTTGCATCAAACTGTCTTAAATTATTCACGGAGGATCAGAGTGGAATTGAGTGAGCAGTTCTAGATTTAAAGTCACGACAACGTTGGTACCCTGTTGTCAGGGAATTGAGCACAATATGGGGAAAACGACGCAGTTTGATTGGCCGTTAGTCCAAAGCCAGTTGGTGGTGGTGGTATATGCTGTCGAGTTGACTATGACCCATAGCGATCCTATGCACAATAGCTCTGAAACCTGGCCTCTCTTGAGCCTGTCTCACTGTCTCTGACAAACCTGTCCCCATTGCCCCAGTTACTGTGTCAATTTATCTCGTCTAGAACCTTCCTCTCCTGCGCCGTCCCTCCACCCTTCCAAGCATGATGTCCCTCTCCAAGGACTGGTCCCCCCTGGCCACATGCCCAAAGTATATGAGATGGAGCTTCAGAATCCTTGCTTCCAAGGAACAACCTGGCTTCACCCTCTACAGGAAATACCGGTTTCTCCTGGTGCCGGAATCTAGTCTCTTCCTCACTTCAATAAACAAAGCCACTTTTATACTATAAAATCAAAATTAAACATTCTTTGCAGTCAGTGTCTGCCACCTCATTCTTCTAAATAGTATCTCCATGCAGATAGCATACGAAGAATTACTTATCCTCAGCAGGAAATCACTTCAGTTTCTTAGAACAAACAGCCAAAAGTCTCTCAGTTCTTTTGCTCTTTGGGGGCTTGAAAAGAACAGAGGAAGAGAAGTTGTTTTACATATGCAGATTCTGAAGAATTTTATTAAGTACCACTTTTATTTTCTGTTAAAACATGAGAAGAGTAAATGTATATTTCAAATTCTTAACTAGAATCACAAATGTGATTATACACACACACACACACACACACACACACACACATATTTTATATTTGTACTATGTACTTGCATTGAGGACTCTCCTTCATAGGGTCGCTATAAGATTTATAGAGAATTAAAAAGGAAGTTGTTGTAATAATTGACTATTAATTCCTTCACTCCACTGGTTTTAAAAATGGTAAAATTAAGAAGCTTTTTAAATAGGGTCGCTATGAGTTGCCTGCAACTCAACGGCACTTAACAACTATGTACTTATGATGCATAGCAAGTCTTTGTACGTATGTATATATGATTTTATGCTTTAAAGAAGGAGCTCTGGTGGCCTAGTGGATAAGGAGCTGCAGGGGGTTTGAATCCACTAAACTGTTTCTCAGAAGAAAGATGGACAATCTCCACTCAGGAAATTTCAAGCCCCTGAGAACCTGCTGGGAGAAGTCAGCTGTGAATGAGTGAGTAGTCATGAATGGTATTCGTTGTTAGTTGACATTAAGTTGACTCTGTCTCATGACAACCCTGTGTA
Organism: Elephantulus edwardii; assembly: GCF_000299155.1. Taxonomy (NCBI): domain Eukaryota; kingdom Metazoa; phylum Chordata; class Mammalia; order Macroscelidea; family Macroscelididae; genus Elephantulus; species Elephantulus edwardii. The sequence continues at coordinate 1,839,465 of NW_006399860.1, forward strand.
TATGTAAAAAAACCCAAAACCAGCAACAACCAAACCAAACCAAACCAAACCAAACCCTAAACCAAACCCACTGCTGTTGGGTTGGTTCCAACCTGTAGTGACACTCTATAGGATTTTCAGGCTGTAAAAATTTATAAGAAATAGTGTTGTTGTTTTTCTCCCCAAGGGTCCATGGTATATTCAAACAGCCAATCTTTTGGTTAGCAGTATATTACTACGTATTACACCACCAGAGCTCCTTCCATGTCTGCTTATCTGCTTCACACACAGGCCTCTTCGATATATTGTAGATTTGAGGACATTCTATGACTGGTTACGATGACAGGCTCTAGGATAGGTTGCTCTGTGTAATAGTATAATCTTATTTCATATTCATAACTCTGAGTGATGAAATTAAGCTCTTATGCTTAAATCCTAAAAGAAAAAGCAGTTGGTGAATTTGAAGGAAATGCTTTTCATCTATGATTTCTATTGTTTTTATAAGTTTCTGTGAAGATTTAGAAAATTCCTTCTTATTAGGTGACAATGGAGAGTATGAGTCAACAAAGATGGAGGGGTTCAGCCTTTGTTCTATTGTTCCCATGGGAGAAAAAAACAGCATGTTGCTGGAAGCTGTTTTTTTTCAGTAGAATTTCAGGATTTTGGCACCTTGTCCACACATGTTGTTGTTGTTGTTTTGTGCTGTCGAGTCGCCTGTGACTCATAGCGACCCTATTTTAAAAGCCTCTTAATTTTACCATTTTTAAAACCAGTGGAGTGAAGGAATTAATAGTCAATTATTACAACAACTTCCTTTTTAATTCTCTATAAATCTTTTTTTCTGCTGCATCCTGACTTAAGCTTACTTACCTCTGACCTGAAGTTACACCACATAGAGGTGTTTTAAATCAGTGATTCACAAGTGTTCTCTTAGACACAGAAGTGTCCCTGAATAAGAAAAAGCTTTTATTGGACATGGGTCAAAGGTCCGAAATTTCTGTAAATGTTCACTGAAACTAAAAAAAAAAAAAGAGAGAGATTAAATGGGGAAAGTATACAGTGAGTATTGAAAGAAATGTTACGGAACAACAACAACAACAAAAAACAACAACAACAACAAAAAAACAAACCCAAACCCACCAAACTTTTATTGGAAAGGATTCCCCATGAGGGTGAATTTGGAATATGCAGGCAATGGTCAAATTCAGCGGGTTTCTTGGCTGTAGGCTGGATGTGATTCGTTAACCTTGGGAGAATGAGTTGAGTTTTCCTACTGGACTTGTCGCCTCTCTCTGGAGGAAAATTTTGCAGGATCTTAAAACCATATCTCAGAAGATCTTGAGCGCAGATATGCTCATATTTGAAAAGACTGTGTTATAATGGGGAAAATGGGCACCAGAAAAGGAGAACATGGAAGGAGTTTGTTTTGAAATTTAAGCAGCAAGCAATGGTGTCTCTTTGTAAACTCTTTTTTTTATAACACATTCTATCTTTTGGATACCAAAAAAGAGTCTAGGACCAAAAAGGTCAGAGGCAGGTCTAAGGTGACTAGTAGTTCATTCTAAGAACATGCATTCACAACAATTTGAAAATGCATTTAAGATGGTAAGTTGGTGACATTTTAAAGGCTCATGCACATCCTCAGTTACAATTAGAGATAAGAATCCCAACAAGATGCTTTGAAAATATTTCCATTTCTAAAAGTGGCTTGGTGCAGTTTGAGACTTTTATGTATAATTTAACAAAGGAAAGCAGAATAACGAGAACATATAGAGAGGGAGAGTTTATCCTCTTGAATGAACAAATTAGGTCATCCTCAATGGGAATCTGCTTGAGGGACTTGAATACTGAACAAACAACTCTCCTCCCAGAAGTGTAAAATGTGTTTCACATGAGAGTGGAAGGGTGCAATGAATTTCAAGAACCTGACCATTCCTGTGTGGCTCTGGCCTGCCTTGTCCCAACCCAGTTGCCATCAAAGAACAAATGGCTCTGGGGCTTGAAGCTGAGTCTGCAGTCCATTTGCCTGCAGCTCGTGTAGACACCAGGGTCACAAGAAGACAGGGAGACCCTTCCCACTTACTCCTTGCATTTGGGCTCCAGCTGGGTAGGTCTGGAGACTCCAACAGGTTTCTGATTTAGGGCTTATTAATAGGTTTCCTAGTAAGATCATTTATATTGTTGTTGATTACCTTTGATCGAGCACGACTCATAGCGATTCTATGAACAAAAGGCCTGAAGCCCCTCTAAAACTACCGACATTTATCAAAGTTCATAGAGTTTCCAGAGACATGTTATTTAGGAAGTGGATGCCACTCCTGCTTCCAAACCTGTCATAGTATGTTATTGTTGCCATTGAGTTGCCTGTGATGCATAGCAACCCTATGTACAGCAGCTCTGAACCCTTCCCTGTCCTGAGCCAGTCACACTTATTTTGACACACAACCCCCATTATCCCAGTTATTGTGCCAGTCCATCTCATCCAGGGTCTTCCTCTCCTGCACTGTTGCTCCACCCTTCTGAGCATGATGTCCTTCTCCAAGGACCTATGTCTCCTGGCCATGTGCCCAAAGTAAGTGAGGCAGAGCTTAAAAATCCTAGCCTTCAAGGATACACTTGGCTTCACCCTCTCTAAGACAGATCGATTTGTTTTCTTGGCAGTCCATTGGATGTTCAAGACTCTTCTCCAGCACCACAACTGGAAGGCATCTATTTTTCTACTGTCATCCGTAGTCATTGTCCAACTCTTTGAACATAGCAAGTAATTGAGAAGACCATGGCCTGGATTAGGTGCACCTATATAGCAAGCTTCTCAAATGTAAGAATTTCTTTAAGTGAGCCTAACAGCACACAATGAAACTGAGGTTCTAGTTCTGACTCCCCCATAACCAGGGAGGAACAACAAGCCCAAGGCAAGACATGTCGAGTGCAATTAAGGAGCCTGCCTGGCCAGCTGTTGTCGGAGGATTTGGGATCCACTTTGGGTTGGTAGAATTCCTGAAAGTGTAGCTCAGAGAGGGGAATGCTGGTGGCCTCATGGTAAAGAGTGGCTCTGCCAACCCCAAAGCAAACAGTTTGAATCCACTAGTTGCTCCATGGGAGAAAAGAGAGCAGTCTCCTCCCATGCAATTTATAGACTCTGTAGACCTGCTGGAAGGTCAGCAATGAGTCACTTCGTACTCTACAACAGTAAATAACAAAATATATCAGAGGCATGCTGGGAGGAACATGGCTGAGCAAATTTTGGAGGTGAGACAGAGAAGGGAGGGTTTGGGGAAACCCTTTTCCCTTTGGGTAATGTTTTATAGCATAAGCTGACCACTTGCAGTTGATTGGTTCTGACTCATAGTGACCTCGTGTTTGTCAGAGTAGAACTGTGCTCCCAGCATTTTCGGTACTTGATTTTTGGGAAGTAAGTTTATTGCCAGACCTTTCCTTGGAGGTACCTCTGAGAGGACTAGAACTAATAACCTTTTGGTTGGCAGCCAAGAAGGTTAATGTACCATTTATTTACACCATCCAGGGACTCCCAGCCATAGGTTAACAGTCATTGCTGTAGAGTCAGAACCCATTCATAGCTGACTCACCAGTGGGCTTTCAGAAGCTGTGAATCACTCAGGAGTTGATACCCATCTCTCTACTGAAGACTAGCTAGTAGATTTGAACTGCCTGCCTTTAGGTTGGCAACGTAACTTCTTACTGCTATGGCATCAGAAGAGCAGTAAAGAATAGAGTAGGAGTAAGCTGGGTAGAAGGGAACTGTTGAGAGGGAGACCACCAATAGGGTGAGGTCTACCAAGGTTGGACACATGAGAAGTACTTTCTTAGTGTTTTTGTTAAAGGCAAGGAAATATGTTGCCACCTGAGCTCTGGGGGTAGGGAGGGGAGGAATCCACACTGATGGGGTCTTGGTGGCATGGAAGAGGGGTACCTCCATGGAGGCTCTGGGCTGCAGCTCAGGGGTGGGCAGGGATGGTGAGGTGGAATTGGGGAGAATGTGAACAGAGATGTGCAACTGGTATTTTCATTGTTTTTGGAATTCCCATGTCCTGGAATCTATTTTCTCACAGAAGCCGTGGCAGAAAATGTGTCTAAGTTCTAAAGTTTACTCCTAAAGCTCATTTAATCCACATTTCACATTATATCAGAGTCCAGAAAGCCTGTTAATCTGTAGTATGTAATAGCATACCACAGTTCAATTAGTGTGGAATATGAAAACCGTGCCTTCGAAAACATTTCTGTGGGAAAATTCATGGCAAATTTCAGCTAATCGGCTGGGCATACGATGGTCAGCTGAGGATGATGGTCTGATATGAAATGGCTCCATTGTGTGCCCGAGGAATGTTTGCCTGGAAAACACCTGCTCGATTCCACAGGGCCAGGCAGTGCTTAGGTGGCACCTGAGAAAAGTGATAATATACACAAAATACATAAAGTATGTATTTTGTGGTTTTGCCTTAAAAGACTCCTTACGCAGGATTCTCTTATTGCATGTACAGATAATACATGTTTAGTATATAACAGAAGAGATGATATACATCTTTGGCAGTTGTTGTTGTGGTTGAGTAGCATCAACTGGGAACCAGCAGGTTTTCAGAGGCAGTAAATCGCCTGAAAGGAGCCTGCCCATCTCTCTCCTATGGAACAGCTAGTGGATTTGAACATTGGTGGTATTTATTGACAATATCAGCTTTTGGTCATTAATCCATTGAACTGATTCTGGGATTGTTTCATCTGTCCTGGGATTATAGGTCTTTATGGCTATGGTGGTTATAAAACATGAGTCTTGGATACTTGTCTGGAAAAAGGACATTGAGATCAATCATTAGGGATTTTTAAAAATAAAGTCCGTTATATAGATACCTCAAACCTGTTGTCCTCAAGACAATTCTAATTCATGGTGGTCCTGTATTGTATTTATAAGGCTATGATTCTTCACAGGAAGAACCTGTTCCTCTCCCCCCTGCAAGGATTAACTGGTGGATTCGAACTGCCAAACTTGTGGTTAGCAGCCCAATACATAGTACCCTATGCCACTGTTGTTGTTGATTGCCTTTGATTCACGACTCACAGTGACCTTATGAACAAAAGGCTTGGAACCCCTCTACAACTATCAACATTTATCAAAGTTCATGGGGCTTCTGGAGGCATGTTGTTTAGGAAGTGGATGCCACTCCTGCTTCCCAGAGCCACCATAGCTTTTTGTTAATAAGGCAATGTGTTATCAATAAAACACCTATTTAGTTTCTTTTTTTTTTAAAAAAATTGTTTTTTAAATGCGATACATCTTTGAGAATTAAAAGTAAAATGTAAGGATAAATTAAGGAAAATACATTTAGTTTAAAATATTGATCATAAAAAAATTACTTCTCTTCAGTCATGCAGTTGCCAAACACATATTGCTGCTGTTTCTGTTTTCTGACTTACTATGTGTACAGACCTACCTTGTCTTATTGTGTTTGGCTGTAGTACACTTCATAGATACTACAGTTTTCACAGAATGAGGGTCTACAGCAATCCTGTGTCCAACACGTGTTCACTTCATGTCTCTGTGTCACATGGTGACAATCTGCAATGTTTCAAACTTTTCCTCTTAGGCGATTGCCCGCTTATTAGATTACCCACCCAAAACTCTGAGTCAGTACCATCTTACACTATATTCACGTTTGCATGGGATTTCTGAGGCTGTAGACCTTTACCAGAATAAACTGCCCATCTTTCTCTCTTAGAGCAGCTGGTGGATTTGAATTGCAGACTTTACTGTTAACAATGCAACCAGTAATGCACTCCACTATTTTATTGTTGTTAGGTGCCATCAAGTTGAGTATAATTCATAGCAAACCTGAAACCTGTTCTGTCCTGCGCCATCCTCACACTTCCTAACACACAAGAGCCCATTGCAGCAGTCACCACGTCAGTCCACCTGAATGAGGGTCTTCCTCTCCTTCGCCGACCCTCCATCCTTCCCAGCGTCATGTCCTTCTCCAAGGAATAGGCTCTCCTAGCAATATGCCCAAATTACGTGAGGTAGAGCCTCATCATTCTTGCCTCCAAAGAGCACTCCGGCTGCACCCTCTCCAAGACATACTTCTTTTGGCCATCCATGGGATATTTAGTGCTCTTCTCCAACACCATAGCTCAAAGGCCAATTCTTCTTCTGTCATCCTTATTCATTGTCCAACTGTCAGATGCATATCAAGTAATCAGAAGGAGTATGGCCTGAATCAGATAAACCTTAGTCCTCAAACTGACATCATTAAGCCTCAATAATTTGGAGAAATTCTGAACTGCTGATTTTCCCGGAACAATGAGTCTCCTTAATTCCTGACTGCTAGTACTAGTAGTATTAATTGTGGGTTCAAGCAAGATGAAAGTTGATGAGAGTTTCAATCTCCTCTTCATCCATCACGATGTTGCTTATCTGTCTGGTGGTTAGAATCTTTGTTTTCTTGAGATTGAAATACAATGCATGCTGAAGGCTGCATTCCTTGATCTTCTGCAACAAGTGCTTTGGGTCCTCCTCACTTTCAACAGACATGGTTACGTCATCTGCTTAGCGCATGTTATTGATGAGTCTCCCTCCAATCCTGATGTCACGTTCCTCTTCATAGAGTCCAGCTTCTCAAATAATTTGCTTAGCATACAGATGAAATAGGCATGGAGAGAGACTACAACCCTGACACATTCCCTCCTTAATTTCAAACCCTGCCCCTGCTCTGTTCACACAACAGCCTCCTGGTCTAGGTACAGGTTTTGCATGAACATAATTAAGCACTCTGGGATTCCTGTTCCTCTCAATATCAGCCACAACTTGTCATAATTCACAGTCAAATGCTTTTGAATCGTCAATAAAGCACAAATAGTCATTCTTCTGGTATTCTTTACTTTCAGCCAGGATCCATCTGACATCAGCAATGATGTCCCTGGTGCCACGGCATTTTCTAAGTCCTGTTTGAACTTCTGGTAGTTCCCTATCTATGTACTGTTCCAGCCATTTTTGAATGATCTTCAGCACTGTTTTTCTTGCACGTGATAATTAATGATATTGTTTGATAGTTTCCACATTCAGTTGGATCATCTATCTTGGGAATGGGAACAAATATGGACCTCTTCCAATCTGTTGTCCTCCAAATTTCCTGACATAGACTGGTGAGCGCTTCCAAGGCTGCATCTGTTAATTAACACAAGTCAATTGATATCCCATTGATTCCTAGGGCTTTTTAAGTATCTGTAGTATAGGGTGGTTGTTGTGTGACGTAGAGTTGGAACTGGCCCACGGCTGACCCTCCTGTGGGTTTTCAGAAGCAGTTAATTGCAGTGGGAGGAGACTGCTTATCCTTCTGCCGTGATGCAGCCGGTGGCCTTGAACCACATGCTTTTGAGATTGCAGCACAGCTTCTTGCCACTCAGCCACCAGTGCTCCTTACAATATAGTGTAGGTATAGCTTTCATATACACCAAGAAACCCTAAAAGTCATGTAACAACATTTCTTGAGATATTTACAATATGGTTATAATCTAGAACTGAACTTTTAATACCTCTAAGGTGGTGGTGGTATTGGGTGTGATCACAACTCAACGACACCCTAAAAACAACAGAACCAAACCGTGCCCTGTCCTGCACCATCTTCATTGTCTCTGATAAGCTTGAGCCCATTGTGACAGTCACTGCGTCAATCATCTTGTTGAGGGTCTTCCTCTGTTTCTCTGACCCTCTACCATTCCCAGCATGATATCTTTTCTAAGGAAAAATTCCTTCTCCTCCCCCTGACAAGGTGCCCTAATTATATGAGACAGAGTTTCACCATTTGTGCCCCTAAGGGACACTCTGGGTGCATTTCCTCTGAGAGAGTCTTGTCTGTTCTTTTAACAGTCCACAGTGTATTCAGTACTCCTCTCTGATATCACTATCCGAGGTGTGCCTATATGAAGCAACACAAATGTAAAGTTTTATTTTTTTTCTCTTTGGCAAAAAGGTTAGCATATCATATGGTACTTTCCAATCTTTTGGTGTCACTTGTCATTGTGATTTGAAGCACGTTCCATATAACAGTGTGAAAAAATGAGGCTAGTGTCTAAATCCAGGTAATTGACCTTGGGACCGGCATATAGGGTCACTACAAATCTTAACTTGACAGCAGTGACTAAGATGCAGATGAAATAGAATGTTGTTGTGTTGTTAAGTGCCCCTGAGTCGCAGGCGACTCATAGTGACCCTATGAAAGAAGTCCTGGACACTTCGTGCATAACTTTCATCCTCTCTCCAGGTTCATAGGGTTTCCAGAGACAAGCTCTTATGAAAGTGGATGCCACTCCTGCTTCCAAGCTTGTTTTAATTGGGGAGCTTTACCAAACACTGTCCACCATGGGTAACAGTATTCAGCTTCACAGCAACCACAAGTTACCTCTGTACAGCAAATGTACCAGGGTTATACGACCTAGAAGAATGTTTCACCAAAAACAATTAAAGGCAGGAGTGAGGGCCGCGGAGTAGAGTCATCCACCTTTGGCTTGGGAGCATGGCTTTCTGTCCACTAGGCCAAATGCTCACTCTCTCTTTCTCTGTGCTGTTGTTGGTGGTAGTGTTGTTAAATGCTGGTGAGTCGCAGGCGACTCATAGTGACCTTATGAATGAAGTCCTGGACACTTCCTGTATAACTTTCATCCTTTCTCCGGGTTCATAGGGTTTCCAGAGGCAAGCTATTGTGGAAGTGGATGCCACATAGAATATTAGAAAAAAAAAAATCTCTTGCTACATCTTATTACTTATGGCCATCAAGTTGATCTTGACTTACAGTGATCCTGTAGGATAAAATAGGGCAAGAATGGGCAATCCCCTCCTGTGTGATTAACAGTGTTTGAAAACCTGCTGGAGGGTCAGCTGTGCATCAGTCCTGACTCCATGGAACCCAACAACAGCTGCAGCAATAGAACAAAGTAGAACTGCCCTTATTGGAGAGCAGAAGTAGTATCCATTTCCTAAACAACATGCCTCTGGAAACTCTGTGAACTTTGATAAATGATGATAGTTATCAGAAAGCATCAGGTCTTTTGTTCATTGGGTCCCTATGAGTCATGCATGACTCAACAGCAATCAACAACAATCTTTACAAGAAGGAAATTGCCTCATGATTCTCCCAGAGCAGCTGGTGGGTTCAAATCCCTGACCTTTTGGTTAGTAGTCAAAGGTTTAACCTCTACGTGCCAGGCCTCTTCCCTTGACACACCAATCACATTTGTAAGGAATGCCATATTTCAATCATGTATTATACAGTTAATGCTGTCTAGGTTTGCCAAGCTCAATTTTGTTTTGTTTTTTTAAATGGTAGTTTCCACATTCCTGTCCTGCATTTCATCTTGTAATACACAGATTTGTTTGTTTCTTAAAATTTAATTTTGTAGAGAGATATAACTGGGTATTTCTGTCATCACAGGAGACTAGAGCGAGGGCTACATGGTGGAGGGGACCTGGGGGAGGGTTTGTAAAACAATGAAAGAAT
>NW_006399860.1:1849428-1871535 GCF_000299155.1 Elephantulus edwardii
AAAAAAAATTTAATTTTGTTTGCTATTGTTGAGAACATATGTAGCAGAACATACCCAATTCAATATTTCCTCCATGTACATGTACGAAGATTTTGATGACATTCTTCAAGGTGTGTAACTCTTCCCACCTTCCTTTTTTTGAATCGTTAGTTCTAATAAAAAGAACTTTGAGGTACAAAGTTGTGTATGTAATTAGCACAGAATTAAGCCTGCAATTAGGTCGGTACAAGTGTGCCAAGTGTTGTGCAGGTGAAGTGTAGTGGATCGTGGGTGTGTGTGACAGGAGCCATGCTTGTTCTAAGAAAAGAGTGGTCACACGACTTGACACACGACTGTCAAGCTGATTTTGAGTCATAGTGACCTTTCACCAGGTTTTAAAGGCTGTCAAAACATTTATGGGAAGAGAATCCTGTGGAGTGGCTGGTGAATTTGAACAGCCAGTCTTTTGATTAGTAGCCCACTATTCCATCAGGGCTCCTTAAAGAGTGGTTAAAACCAAATCCACTATCTTCAAGTTGATTAAGATTCATAGCAACCCTCCATCAGGTTTCCAAGTCTGTAAGTCTTTAAGGGGAAGACCATCCATCTTTCTTCCTTAAAGCAGCCTGGTGGACTTGAATTGCCTCCCTTTCAGTTACAGCCCTGAACCACACTATGCCACCAGGAGTCCTTTAAAGAGTGGTCAGGAAGGGCTTTGTTGACAAGGTGACCAAGGCATATAGACAGGAGGTAATAGGAAAAGAGGAGTATGAGCAGGGTAGTTGTAGAGTGAGCGGAACAATTGGTGGAATGAGAAGTGGGCCAGACTCTGAGACTGCGATGTTTGAAGAAATAGGAAGGATTGGATACAGCTTGTGGCTAGAAGCTGATGTGGATTGGAGCAATGATAGAAGTCAAGCTTTTAGGGTTTTGTTGACCACCCTAAAGAATTAGATCTTTATGAGAAGCTAAGTCTTTAGCTGCCCAGAACAATCAGATTTATATTCTGTTGTATGTATGGTCACAATGATATTGTAAGAATAGCCACTTTGGGTTTTTTTGTGTTTTGTTTTTTTTTAATTATTTTGTGTGTGTGTGTGTACTGTCAAATCAGATCTGACTGGTACAGGAGGAGATTGTCCCTCCTTCCCCGGTAGAGCATCTGGTAGGTTCAAACCGTGCGCCTCTGGGATTGTAGTTGCAGTTCCTTGCCACTAGGCCACCAGAGCTCCCCTAAGAATAGCCACTTTAGCAACAGAATAAGCATTCGAATAGGAGGAGTCAAGCATAATGAAGGAGACCAGTTAGGCAGAGGCCTGAGATCCAGGTGAGACATGAAGGGAACCTGGGTCAGAGAGGTGACAGCCAGATTGAAGGAGACAGAGTCCAGATGTCTTATTTTACATTGTTTTTGAAATGTACATGTTTTTGTTATTTTCCTATCTTTTAAAGTGGAGTTGGACTGAGATTTGGTGTTACTTTTTAATCCTTAAAGACACTTAAGGCTATAAAGTGTCTAGTAATTAGTTATCTCACATTAGATGAAATCCAACGTTTGGGAGATAAAAGCTACAGGATTTAGTGATGTCATGCAGCTCAAAGGCTGGGACTTGAGCAGCAGGATGATGGTGGGGCTCCAGATTCCAGGAGAGAAAAGATTTCATGGGAATATTTTTTGTTTTCCTCCTCCCAAATGTAACAAAGTCCAAACCAGAAAAGTCACTAGTTAATATGTACCAGGAATCATGCTGCCACTTTTGAAGCCAATGAAGGAGGACATGTAGGTTTTAGTTGTTGATGTGAAACCTGCTTCATTGTTTTAGATTTTAAAATTTGTTTTATGTGTAGATGAGCTGTTTTACCACTTGACCTCTTGGTCTCCTTTGTAAGGCAGTAAGTTTGCCTGCCCTGGCGTCTTTCAGCATTCCTTTCTATTGGCTTTACTCTCTGTGGCTGGAGGACACAATAGCTTTACTTTGTACGTGACTGACCAAGAGGCAATATCAAATATTTGCTGCATTTGTGTGTTTATGGCTCAAATGCTCAGGAATGTCCTATCTTTCAATGCCCCTTGGCAAAGCAACTGAATGGAAGATAGCATGTGTAAAAGAAAAGGAGTCATTGTAGGTGAATATTGAGAAGAATTTGTTCCCTTCCAGTTTACTCTGACCAGGGGATATTTTTAGTTCAAGAATAACAGATACAAGTAACAATTCATACAGGTAATAGTTGTTAGAAACCTGAGTAGGGAGTTCAGACATTCCAGAGGCCCTTTCCTGGATTTAGCAACGGCATGTGAAGGACAGTTCCCCACCCCCCTTTTTCATTTTACCATTAATATAATTGAATTCTTTCCCCATCCCAAATTAAGCCATTTTAAAATATGATACAAAACTACAGGAGACAGTTTATGATATTTTATTCTCCAGATTTTTATATGGGTTGATTTACAGGACCACTTAATAACAGAACAGGTTTGGTTTTTTTTTTTTTTTTAATGTGTGTACCATCAAATTGTATCTGATTGGTACAGGAGGCGATTGTTCCTCCTCCTTCAGCAGAGCATCTGGTGGATTTGAAGCATGCACCTCTGGGATTGCAGTGCAGTTTTCTGCCACTAGGCCACCAGAGCTCGCCAGAACTGTTATTTTAAGAATAGAAAATTAGAGAAATGTTTCTCCCTCCCCCACTTGATCTTTATTTCCTATTGGTATGCATACAAAATTCATACACATTGTATATCCTTCATGTGCATTGCACTTCACACATTGCTGCATTCACATTGTGATTAAACTATCACTCATATACATTAGGTTTTATAAAATTAATCATCATTGACCATGACTACTGAGTTGTTGTTGTTATGTGCCATCGAGTTGCTTGCAACTCATAGAGTATAACAAAAGTTCTGAACCCTGTTCTATCCTGAGCCAAACTTACTGTCTCTGACACACCTACACCTATTACCCCAATTTGCTGAATCAATCCATCTCATTGAGGGTCTTCTCTCCTGCGCTGTCCCTTCACCCTCCCAAGCATGATGTCCCTCTCCAAGGACTGGTCTCTCCTTGCAACATGTCCAAAGTATGTCAGACGAAACCTCAGGATCCTTGCCTCCAAGGAGCAACCTGGTTTCACCCTCTCTAGGCCATGCCTGTTTTTTCTCCTAGAGTTATCAATTGGATTGTTCCTAATTCTTTCCCATCCTCCCTCCACTCATCAGACTCTGTTAAGCTAGTGATTTCCTCCCGCCCTACCTTCTGCCCTTCTGTTCCCCTCCTTTTCCCCTTTTGGTTTTTATATGTATTTTACTAGTTATCCCTATATATTTTTTAATAAAATTTAAAATTTTAATTGTGAATTTAATGAAAGTTTATAGAAAATTTAGATTTTAATTTACTTTCATTGTTGCACATTTTACCTTCTCTACCACCCTTTCCCTTCCCTCAGTTCACTTTTAAAAAAAATAGTCATTTACTGTTGTACAATTACCTACCTCTCCCCTACCCCTTGGGTCCTCTTTGCTATGTACCTCATTTTCTGGTCTGTTGTCATAATGCCTAATCATATATTCCTTTTAAACAGTTCTTTCCTTCTTCTGATTCAATGCAGTATTCATTATTTATCCCCTCTTAGTTTCTCCCCAACACCTATGTCAGTCCTGTTCTTTAACAGTATTGCTATGTAGCATTTGTCCCTTTATGACTGAGATATTTCACTCAGTATAATGTCCTTGAGGGTCACACATGTTGTGTAATATTTTATGTGTTCCTTGTTTTTCAGTGCTGTGTAATATTCCATTGTGTGAATATACCATAGTTTTTCTATCCATTTGTTTGTTGATGGGCACTTGGGTTGCTTCCATCACTCTGCTATTGTGAATAATGTGGCAATAGATATGGATATGCATATATCTGTGTGAGTGGCAGCTCTGGTTTCTTTAGGGTATATTCCTAGTAGTGGAGTTGCTGGGTCGAATGGTATTTCTATTCCCACCTTTTTGAGAAAGCACCATACTGCTTTCCATAGTGGTTGCACCATTTTACACTCCCACCAACAATGAATAAGGGTTCCAGTCTCTCCACAACCTCACCAACATTTGCTGAAGCAGATCTTTTCTATTGTTACTGGGGTAAGATGATACTAATAGTTGCTTTTATTTACATCTCTCTTAGAGCTAGGAATTTTGAACTTTTCCTCATGTGCTCATTTGCCATCTGAATGTCTTTGGTGAAATGTTCATTCATATCCTGTGCCCATTTTGCAATTGTTTATTTTTTTCTTGTTGAAGTGCTGGAGTATTCTATAAATTTTAGATATGAGTCCCTTATCAGATATGCCATTATTGTGTTATGTGCTGTCAAGTCGCCTGTGACTCATAACAACCTTATGTACAACAACAACAGCTCTTAACCCTGCTCTCTCTTGCGTCAACCTTGTCTATGACACACATACCCCCATTGTACCAGTTGCTGAATCAATCTATCTCATCGAGGTTCTTCCTTTCTTGTGTTACCCCTCCATCCTCCCAAGCATAATGCCCCTCTCCATGGACTGATCCTTCCTTGCAATACACCTAAAGTATGTCAGATGGAGCTTCAGAATCCTTGTATTACCAAATTTTTTTCCCCCAGCCTGTGGGTTTCTTTTTCACCTTGTTGGAGAAATTGGTTTTTTTTTTATTATGTGCATAAGGATTTGATTCTTAGAAGGCCCTATTCATCTATTTTTTCTCTCCTAGTTGTAGGTTTTTTCATTATGCTTCAAAGACTGTTTATATTGCTGTTTAGAGCTTCTAGAGTTCTTCCAAGCTTTTCTCTGAGGACGTTTATAGTCTTTGGTTTTACTCCTACGTTCTTGATCCACTTACAGTTGGGTTTTGTGTATGGTATGAGGTGTGGGTCTTGCTTGTGTTTTCTACAAATAGTTTTCCAATTTTGCCAACACCATTTGTTAAAGAGGCTTTTATTCCCCCATTTAACTGATTTTGTCTTATTAAAGATCTGTTGACTATAGATAAACGAGTTGATTTCTGAGTTCTCAATTTTGTTCCATTGATCTATATACCAGTACCATGCTGTCTTGACCATGATGGCTTTATATTAAGATTTGAGATCAGAGAGTGAGATGACTTTTACCTTGTTTCTCTTTTTCAGGGGTGCTCTACTTATTTGGAGTCTCTTTCCATTCTAGATGAAATTGGAAATTGCTTTTCCCATCTTGTTAAAGAATCAAATTGGTATCTGTATAAGGATTGCATTGAACTTGTCAATTGCCTTTGGTAGAATTGTCATTTTTACAATATTGAGTCTTCTTATCCATGAACATGGTATATTCGTCCGTTATTCGAGGTCTCTTTTTGTTTCTTGTAGTAATGTTTTGAAATTTTATTTGAATACATCTTTTGTGTCTCTAATTAGATTTGCTCCCAAGTATTTAATCTTGTGATTAGCTACTGTGATGGGTATTGTTTTTCTTAGCTCCATTTATGAATAAAATTATACTGTACCTCTCAATAAAAGGAAAATCCTCATAGTGGCCCTCCTTCTGGACCAATAGCAACATCAGGATAGATGGAGAAAAGAGAAATTGTCAGCTATTTCATCTTACTTGGATCGGCAATCAACACCCTTGATATGTGCCATCAAATATTCTATAACTCATAGTGACCCTATGAACAGTATCTCTGAACCCTGCCCTACTTGGAGCATCAATCCATCTCCTCCACAGCTTTCCTCTTACGCATTGATCCTTCACCCTTGTAAGCATGGCATCGTTCTCCAAGGACTGGCCCTGCCTGGAAACATGTCCAAAGTATGTGAGATGGAGTTTCAAAATCCTTACATGTAAGAAGCAACCAGCTTTCACCCTTTCCAAGACAAACCTGCTTGTTCTCTTGACGTTCAATGTAGATTCAATAGTTCAATACTCTTCTCCAGCATTACAACTCAAAAGCATTCTTCTGTCATTGCCCAGCTCTTATATACATAGTAAGCAATTGAAGAGATCATGGCCTAGATTAGGTGCACCATAGTCTCTAGACAGACTTCATTGCTCTTTAGCAGTCTAGAGAGGCCCCTACCAGCAGACTTTCTCAAAGCAACTCATCTTTTGCTTTCCTGACTGCTGGTGCCAAGAGTATTGATTATGAATCTAAGCAAGATGAAATTGTTAAGAGCAATCAAGAAATAAAAAGTTGTATTGGGAAAATCTGCTGTTAGGAAGCTCTCCAAAATGCTGAAAAGCATAATGTCAGTTTAAAGACTACAGCATGCATGATCCAAGCCATAATATTTTCAATTAATTGATACACATCTGGAAGTTGGACAATGACTAAAGATGACAGAAGAAGAATCATTGCCTTTGAGATGTGATACTAGAAGAGATTTCTGAATAGCCTGTGGCTTGCCAAGAGGACAGACAAGTCTGACCATGGTGCTCCTGGAACCAAGGCTGGTGAAGCTGTGTCTCATGTTCTTTGGGCATGTTATTAGGAGGGGCCAATACTTGGAGAGGAGCATCTTGCTTGGAAATATGGGGGGTTGGCATAGGAGAGGAAGTCTTTCAACAAGACAGAATGGCACAGTGTCTGTAATGATAGAATCAAGTATATTCGAGATATTGAGAATGGCACAAGATAGGGCAAGTTTCAGATCCATAGTTCATAGTGTTCCTGTGAGTGGCAGTCAACTTGGTGGCATATGGAAGAATTCTCATTTCGTGTTCAGGTATACAGACTCACTGACTGCCTTGGAATTGATTCTGACTCATAGCAGCCCTGTATTGAGTTTTCCAGGCTGTAAACTGCAATAGCAGGAAACTACTCAACTTTTCTCCAAGGAGATTGTAGTGGTGGTTTGAACTGCCAGACATTTAGAGTACAACTTACTACAGACTAGGCTATGAGAGCTTCATGCTTAGATGTTTGATTACTAATGTTGCTTTTGGAACTCTTAGGAATAAGCTATAAAGTGCTCAGCTGAAAACCTAAAGGTTGGAGGTTCAAACCCACTTGGAAGTTTTACAGAAGAAAGACCTGGTGATTTACTCCTGTAAAGATGACAGCTGAGGAAGCCCTGTGGGGTGGTTATACTATGTCGCATGTAGCAATCCATCCTATCACCTTAACAAGGAGACCAAGAGAGTAAGCTGTGAAATGGTTCATCTACACAATTAAAAAATCAACCAAAACACTTTAAAGTATTTAAAAAAAATTTAAAACGAGCTTCACAACAATTAAAACCTAGATCTTTTACTTCATGAGCTTCAAAATCGACAATTTCTGGTACATGATGTGAGAGTTATTGGCTTGTGGTACAAGATCAGGCTTTCCAGTTTTGAACATTAATTAGTGATAAGTATCTTATCATATTCCTGATTATTGGATGGTTATCTTGGCTCTTTCTTCAAAGTACTTATCCCATTTAACTGACAGTGATAAAAGAATGGAAAGCATTTCACAATAGGAATGATCTTAGATGAAAAAAATAAGATATTGATGTTTTGCTGTGAAAAGAATGATGTGAATTGGTGGGGGGAAAATGGTCTCAGACCAAATGAAGCTGGGCTGCCAGTAGGCCCAGTCTCTTTCTGTTGATGATTTCTTGGAGTCTGTATCCAGTTCAAAGTCCATGCACCAGAGAGCTGGATTATGACTAAAGATGATAGAAGAATTGATGCCTCTGAGTTGTGGTGCTGGAGAAGAGTCTTGAGTATACCATGGACCACCAAGAAAACAAATAGGTCTGTCTTGGATAGGTTGAAACCATGTTTCTACTTGAAGGCTAGGATTTTGAAGCTCAACCTCACATGCTGTGGGCATGTGGCCAGGAGGAACTGATCCTTGGAGAAGGATATCATGCTCTGAAGGGTGGAAGGACAGTGCAGAAGAAGACGACCCTGGGTGAGATGGATTGATACAGTAACTAGGGCAATGGGATAGGTGTTTTGGAGTCAGTGAGACAAGCTGAGGACAGGGCAGGCTTCAGAGCTATTGTACATAGGGTAGCTATGAGTCACAGGGGACTTGACAGCACATAACAACAACAATATCTGAAGGTGAACTCTAGTGGCCTATTGGTAAAGAGCTGTGCTGCCAACCTGAAGGCATGAGGTTTGAATCCACCAGCTGCTCCGTAGGAGAAAGATGAACAATCTTCTCCCCTGTGAATTAATGCTTCTTACAACCTTTTGGAGGGTCAGCTACAGATTGGTTCCTACTGAATTTTATTCAACAACACTATTGTATGAAAAATAGCTACCTGAGTTTTTGTCTAGGGTGATGAAAACTCTGGAATTAGATAGTAGATAAACATAGGCATTTTGTGCTATGTAAAAAACATGATTAATTCCATATTTAAAACAGTTAAAAAGATAAATTTTATGTGGTATGTTTGGTCACTATAAAATTAAAAAAGAGGGGAAAAATCCTCCCATAAACATTGTTGATGGATATGTTGTGCATGTGACATAACCTTGTTGCAGGAGGTGAAGACTTGAAATGCTTCCTGAAGATCAAAGGCTGTAGTCTTCAGTTAAGTTGCATTTTAGCATCACAAAACCAAAACTCCCTCACCACTGAACCAATAGGCAACATCATGATAGGTGGGAAAAGATTACAGTGGACAATTATCTCATTTAGCTTGAATCTACAACCAAAGCCCACAGTAGCAGCAGTTAGAAAATTAAAAGACATAGTATATTGGGCAAATCTGTTGTCAAGGTCCTTTTAAAATTACTGAAAAGCGAGCATGTCAGTTTAGAGACTAAGGCGTTCCTAACCAAAGGAATGTTATTTTCAGATGCTACCTATGCATCTGAAAGCTGGGCAATGAATAAGGAAGGCAGAAGAATCGATGTTTTTATATTGTAGTGTTGGCTAAGACTATTGAATATGGAGTAAAAAAAAATTCTTTTTTTGAGAAGTGCAAACAAGGTGCCTTGTAGAGGAAAGAATAGTGAAACTCTGTCCATATACTTTGATCATGTTGTCAGGAAAGGCCAGTCCTTGCAAAAGGGTCCATTCTGGGGAAAGTGAAGGGTCAGCAAAAGAAAGGAAGACCCTCAGTGTGATGGGTTGACAGAGTGACTGCAGGTATGAGCTGGCAGAGATTGTGAGGACGGTACAGAAAAATGAAAAGTTCTCATCTATTATTGTTCATAGGGTTGCTATGAGTTGTAGTCACCGTGACAGCACCTAACAATGACAATTACATTGGTCCAACCTCTGGTCCCATCAGCCAACACCAATTGGGTTATTGAGCACCTTCAGCGGACAAATAGTCTTTGCTGGTGCAGGAAGATATTCATAAAATAAAACTTCATGCAAATATGTATGTGGTCCCTGTTTAAAATACAGAAACTAGCAAATCTGGTACATAAAAAATAACCTAGCGAGTAACTTCCAGGCCAAGGTATGGTAAGGAGGGTAAATCTTTGCACTAGTTAGAACAATGAATCCTTTCCACTAGGCCGACTCAACTCGGATCAGGTCACAGGACTAGATGCACAGAGCTCCGGCTGCATTTTGGCCCTCATTTTCCTCCTACCTAACTGTGCAGTGAATGTAGAGCATAGTTGTACGTGGTTCTAATTAAATGGAACATCTCACAATCAGTTTTCATTGTTCCCTGTGAGAACTGGGCGAGAAGTAGGGCTATTGTGTTTCCTGGTAAGCACACACACAACAGGGACTAAGGCTAGAACCGTCTAAGATGAAAAAGCACAGGAAAGGCTAGAATGATTAATGTGCATTTTCTAATTAATTTTAATGAAAGTTTACAGAGACTTTGGATTTCCATTCATTCATTGTTGCACTCTTCTCCCTGCCCATCCCTCCCACCCAGTTCACTCTTCTCTTTGAAAAGTAAAAGAAAAATCCTTTTATTGTTTTACAATCCCTCCCCCCAAGTCCACTTCACTATGCAGCCTTCATTCTGGACTCCTGTCATGGCAATAATACCCAATCATATATACCTTTTAAACAGTTTTCCCTCTCATCTGTTTCACTGCAGTATACATCATTTCTCCCATCTTTCTCAGTCTCCTCCCAACCCCAATGTCAGTCCTGTTTTACAACAGTGTCACTATGCAATATTTGTCCTTTTGTGACTGAGATATTTTACTCAGCATAATGTCCTCTAGGGTCACCCATTTTGAAAAATATTTCATTAATTCCTTGTTTTTCAGTGCAGCATAGTATTCCATTGTGTGAATATACCATAGCTTCTCTACCCATTTGTTTGCTGATGGGCACTTGGGTTATTTCCAACTCTTTGCTATCGTGAACAAAGCTGCAATAAACATAGATGTGGATATATTTGCTTGGGTGTCAGTTATGGTCTCTTTGGGATATATTCCCAGTAGTGGAATTGCTGGGTGAAATGGTATTTCTATTTTCAACTTTTTGAGAAAGCACCACACCACCTTCCACAGTGGTTGCACCATTTTACACTCTCACCAACAGTGAATAAGGGTTCCAGTTTCTACACAACCTTGCCAGCATTTGTTGCTTACTGTTCTGTTGGATTTTGCTATTCTTACTGGGATGAGATGATATCTCATAGTTGTTTTGATTTGCATTTCTTTTAGAGCTAGGGATTTTTAACATTTCTTCATGTGCTTGTTGGCCATCTGAATGTCATCTTTGGTGAAATGTCTGTTCATATCCTGTGACCATTTTTCAATTGGATTATTTAAATTTATCTTGTTGTGGTGCTCAAGTATTTTATAAATTCTGGATATAAGTCCCTTATCTGACATGTCCTTACCAAATATTTTTTCACAGTCTGTGGCTTCCCTTTTTACCCTGTTGGAGAAGTTTTTGGATGTGCATAGGGATTTGATTCTTAGAAGATCCCATTCATCTATTTTATCCTCTCCTAGTTGTAGATAACGTGCATTTTTAAAGCAAGTAAGTGATGATAGAGAATTCAGATGTCTACATATCAGTTTCAGTGTCTGAAATCACATTTCTTGACTTTGTCATTGCTGTCACAGCACCATTGTTACTGCAGTAGTGTACTGCTGACCCTTGGCGACACCATCACGATGGAAAGAAGTGTTACCTGGTCTTGTGCAAATGGAATTGTTGTGATCCACAGGGTTTCCACTGCCCAACTTTTGGAAGTAGATCTCCAGACCTTTCTTCCTATTCCATCTTATTTTGGAAGCCTTATAGGATTTTCTTGGCAGAAGCATATGTCCCTTTTGTGCAATTAACTGCCCTACCGCACAAAAACAAAACCACAATCTTTATAAAAGCAGATGGCCAGGTGTTGTTTTTTCATGAAGCCACTGGGTGGATTAGAACCTTGAAGCTTTCATAGCAGCTGAATGCTTAGCTATTGCACCAGCAAAGATCCTTTTTTCTAACATTAAAAACCAAGAAACACATAACCCAAACTTCTTGCCTTTTAGTTGATTCTGACTCAGCAAGCCTACAGAACAAAGCAGAATTATCCTGCAGGCTTTTCAAGGCTGTAAATCTTTCCGAAAGCCATCTGTCACATCTTTTTTCCTTCAGAGTGATTGGTAGGTTTGAACTAACCACTTTTTAGGTTTGTAACTTAACATTTAAACCTGCGGCACCAGGGCTTTTTATTCTTGAGGTTATCGTTTTTAGGTGCTATCAAATCAGCTCCATAACAAGTCAGACTTTTAGCAACACTGTGAAAATGGAACGAAATGTTGTCTGATCATGTGCCATCTTTATAATCTCTGGCGTGCTCGAGCTCATTGTTGTAATTGTTCTATTAGTCCATCTTGGGGTGGTGGTGTGTGACAGCAGGTTATGTTTTAAAAGTCCAACAAGCAAGGCTTATGCATGCATGCTGTCAAAAGACAGGAAATTCTACAACCAGGATAGAACAAAAGAAATGAATGGAACCTTCTAATCAAACCCCTATGCAAAAAAACTCCAACAGGGTAAAACGGAAAGCCACAGACTGGGAAATAAATATTTTGCAATGAAAACAAACTCATATCTAAAATTCATAAAATACTCTAACACCACAACAAGATAAAGGTAAACAACCCATTTGCACATTGGGCGCAGGATATGAATAGACCACCAAAGAAGACATTCAGATGATGAACAAACCACATGAAGAAATGTTCAAAATCCCTACCTATCAGAGAGATTTAAATAAAAACAACTATGAGAGATCATCTTACCCTAGCAACAATAACAAAGGTCAACAGAGCAGCAAACAAACAGTGTTGAAGTTGGGGAGAGATTGGAACCTTATTCACCACTGGTAGGAATGTAAAATAATGCAACCACTATGGAAGGTCGTTTGGCACTGTCTCAAAAAGTTGAAATAGAAATATTATTTGACCCAGTAATGCCATTACTGGGAATATACCCTAAAGAAACCAGAACTGTCATCCAAACAGATGTGTGCACACATACATTGTTGGTTTTTTTGTTATTGGTGTTTTTGTTTGACTGAGTACAGTGTACTTTATTGATGGTACGTGACAAGATGGGCTCTCCAAGCCCCTCCCCTTTCTCAGGGGGATTTAATGGAAACTTGTGTCAAGGATGTGAGATTCTCAGTGTGTGGGAGGATTAAGTTGGGGCAAGGACTCCCCAGCAGCTGAGGGTCTCTCTCTTCTAGTGCTATTGCTGGGGCTGGTGGTCCAGGGGGCTCTTATTCTTTGGAGGCCATGTGAACCATCAGGTCGACCACCCAGTTGGTGTAACCAAATTAATTGTCATACCAGGAAATGAGTTTGACAAAGTGGTCGTTCAGAGCAATGCCAGCCCCAGCATCAAAGGTGGAAGAGTGGCTGTCACTATTAAAGTCACAGGAGACAACCTGGTCTTCAGTGTATCCCAGGATGTCCTTGAGGGGCACTTCTGCCTGCTTTACTACTTCCTTGATGTCATCATATTTGGCAGCTTTCTCCAGGCGGCAGGTCAGGTCCACAACTGACACATTGGGGATGGGGACACAGAAAGCCATGCTGGTAAGTTTCCCATTCAGTTCAGGGATGACCTTGCCCACAGCCTTGGCAGCGCCAGTAGATGCAGGGATGATGTTCTGGACAGCTCCATGGCCATCACGCCACAGCTTTCCAGAGGGGCCATCCACAGTCTTCTGGGGGGCAGTGATGACATGGACTGTGGTCATGAGTTCCTCTATAATGCTGAAGTTGTCATGGATGACCTTGGCCAGGGGAGCCAAGCAGTTGGTGGTGCAGGAGGCGTTGCTGACAATCTTGACAGAGTTGTCATACTTTTCATGGTTCACACCCATCACAAACATGGAAGGAGCAGAGATGATTACCTGTTTGGCACCACCCTTCAAGTGATCTCCAGCCTTCTCTAAGGTTGTGAAGACACCAGTAGACTCCAAAACATACTCAGCAACAGCATCACCCCACTTGATGTTGGCAGGATCTCGCTCCTGGAAGATAGTGATGGCTTTCCCATTGATGACCAGCTTCCCATTCTCAGCCTTGACAGTGCCATTGAACTTGCCATGAGTGGGATCACATTGGAACATACAGACCATGTAGTTGAGGTCAATGAAGGGATCATTGATGGCAACAACATTCACTTTGCTAGAGTTAAAAACAGCCCTGGTGACCAGGCGCCAAATGCAGCCAAATCCGTTTACTCTGACCTTTACCATTCTGTCTCAGGGATGTGGCTGAGGCTGCATGAGAAGAGAGGGCAGTCTGAATTGATGAGGAGCAGAGAGCTGCGCACTTATGTTTATTGCTGCATTATTCACCATAGCAAAGAGATAAAAGCAGCACAACTGCCTATCAACAAATGAACAAATAGAAAAACTATGGTATATTAATAATGGAATACTACATAGCACTGAAAAGTAATAAACTTGGAAAACATTGTACAACATGGGTGAGCCTTGAGGACATTATGCTGAGTGAAATATCTCAGTCACAAAAGGACAAATACGGCATAGCACCACTGTTATGAAGCAGGACTGACATGAGGGTTGGGAGTAGAATAGGATAAGAATGAATAGATAATGAATACTGCATTGGAACAGATGGAGAAAATAGCTGTTTAAAAGGAATATATGACTAGGCATTACTTGTATGATAACAGTCCAGAATAAGAGGTACATCCCTGAGGACTGAAAGAGAGGGAAGGGAACGAGGGAGGAAATTGTGCAACAATGAATGAACACACACACACACACACACACACACGTTGTTGTTATGTGCCTTCGAGTCGCCTGCGACTCATAGCGACTCTATGTACAATAGCCCTAAACCCTGCTCTATCCTGGGCCAATCTCACTGCCTCTGACACACCCATCCCAATTACCCCAGTCACTGAATCAATCCACCTCATAGAGGGTCTTCCCCTCCTACACCGTCCCTCCACCCTCCCAAGCATGATGTCCCTCTCCAAGGACCTGTCTCTCCTTACAACATGCCCAAAGTATGTCAGACGAAGTCCCAGAATCCTTTCCTCTAAGGAGCAGCCTGTTTTTTGTTTTTTGGTTTTTTTTAGCAGCCTGGTTTAACCCTCTCTAAGGTGAATCTGTTTTCTTGGCAGTCCATGGTATATTCAATACTCTTCTCCAGCACCACAGCTCAAAGGCCTCAATTCTCCTTCTATCCTTCCTAGCCATTGCTCAACTCTCTGATGCATAACAAGTGATTGCAAAGACCATACCCTGTATCAGACACACCTTAGTCTCCAGAGTGACACCATTGCTCTTCAGTATCCTGGAGATGTCCCTAAGAGCAGACTTTCCCATTGCAATAAGTTTTTTGATTTCCTGGCTACTGGTGCCAGGACTGTTGACTGTGGAGCCAAGCAAACTAAAGTTAACAATCTCAATCTCTTCACCATCCATCCTGATCCTGCCAATCAGTCCAGTGGTGAGAATCTTTGTCTTCTTGATATTGAGCCTCAATCCATATTGAAGGCTGCAGTCCTTGATCTTCTGCAGCAAGCGTTCCGGGTCCTCCTCAGTTTCATCAAGCAGGGTTGTGTCATCTGCTTAATGCAGGTTGTTGGTAGATCTTCCACCAATCTTGACCCCACATTTCTCCTCATAGAACCCAGCCTCCTGGATAATCTGTTCTGCATACAGGTTGAAAAGGTATGGAGGTAGGACACTACCCTGGCATAACCCTTTTCCAATTTTAAACCATGCCGTTTCGACGACTACCTCCTGTTCCAAGTATAGATTTCACATTAGCACAATCAATTGTTCTGGGATTCCCATTCTTCTCAGAGTCAGCCACAGTTTGTCGTGATCCACACAGTCAAATGCCTTTGCATATTCAATAAAATATAGATATACATTTCCCTGGTACTCCCTGCTTTCAGCCAAGATCCATCTACTATTAGCTATAATATCTGTATTACCATGACCCCTTCTAAATCCAGCCTGGACTTCTGATAGTTCTGTTGATGTGTTGTTCCAGTAATTTCTGGATAATCTTCAGCAGAATCTTGCTTGCATGGGATATCAATGATATTGTTCATCTATGTACTGTTCAAGTCATTTTTTAAATGATCTTCAGCAGTATTTTGCTTACATGTGCTATGAAAGATATTGTTTAATAATTTCCACATTCCATTGCATCACCTTTCTTGGGAATGGGAAATAAACATGGACCTCTTCCAATCCATTGGCCAGATAGCCATCCCTTCAAATTTCCCTGCATAAACTGGTGAGTACATCTAAGACTGCATCTGTTAATTGAAGCAAGTCAATTGGTATCCCCTTGATTCCTGGGGCCTTATTTTTTGCCAGAGCCTTCAATGCATCTTCCACCTCCTCCTTCACTACTACTGGATCCTGTTCATATGGTACTTCCATATAACACATTTCAGTGTCAATCAATTCTTTCTGGTACAGTGACTCTGTGTATTCGCTCCATCTTCTTTTGATGCGTTCTAGGTAATTCAATACATTACCCGTAGCATCTTTCAATATTGCGACCTCAGGCTTAAATTTGTTTTTCAGTTCTTTCAGCTTGAGAAATGCAAAGTGAGTTCTTCCCTTTTTATTCTTCCATTCCAACTCTCTGCACTTTGCATTATATTTTGCTTTGTCCTCCTGAGCTGCCCTTTCAAATAATCTGTTCAGTTCTTTTCACTTCGGCATATTTTCCTTTAGTTTGGCTTTTTGTCTCTCCAGTGCAATCTTTAGAGTCTTTTCTGACATCCATTTTATTTTTTCTCCTCATCTCTTTTGTAATGACCTTTTGCTTGCTTTGTGGATGATATCCTTTATATCATCCCACAACTCATCTGGTCTCCGATCATTGGTGTTCAATACCTTAAACCTATTAAGACGATCATGAAATTCCGATGGAATTGACCAAGATATGGCATATGACCAAGTTCATATCTTGGTTCCTGTGGACTTATTTTTATTTTCTTTGGCTTCAATTTGAACTTGCCTATGAGTAATTGATGATCTGACCCACAGTTTGCACCTGGCCTAGTTTTGACTGCTGATACTGCATTGGAGACACATTGCACTGGGAAAATCTGCAGTTAGAGAGCTTTCCAAATCATTGAGGAGTAGTGATGTCAATTTGAAGACTAAGATGCATCTCTTTCAGGCCATAGTCTTTTCAATTACTAGCTATGCCTCTGAGAGCTGGACAATGAATAAGGATGACAGAATAAGAATTGATGCCTTTGAGCTGTGGTGCTGGAGAAAAGCACTGAACATCCCATGATGAGAACAAACAGATAGGGCTTGGAGAGGGTACAGCTGGAGGCAAGAATTATGAGGCTTCACCTCACATATTTTGGACATGTTGCTAGGAAGTGCTATTCCTTGGAGAAGGACATGATGCTGGGAAGGGGGGAGGATTGGTAAAGGAGAGGAAGACCCTCAACCAGGTGGATTGACACAGTGACTGCTGCAATGAGCTCTTGTGTGTCAGAAAGTGTGAGGATGGTGTAGGAGAGAAGTGGGTTCAGATCTTCTATTCATAGGGTCACTATGAGTCATACTCAACTCAATAGCACTTAACAACAACAGCATACCCCCTAATGTTCCACATGTAATCATTTGAGTCACTGTTGTCAATTTGATTCCATAAAGATTAAAAGAGCATATTGATTATACTAGACATTTTTAAACTACTTTTGCTTATACATTGTTTAGTTTTAAAAAGATTTTAAAAATTCTTTTATAGTTACTTGTTTTCTATTAAAATATTGTTTATTTTCAAGAAGACTCCAGGGGATGGTTTGGGTTTAAAGTTTAAAGATGATCTTAGGGCAGTAATTTCAGAAGTTCACTCAATTTCTATTACTCTAGAAATTCTAGAGTCTGGGAATATGAAATTCTGTTCTGCATTTTTTCCCTTGTGAGCAACATGTTTCTATGGAATTTTAATCAATATATTCAGTAATGGCAGCTGGGATACCACTAGGCAATCATCCACTCATTCTAGATTCATGACCAATGAGGGAGGTGGTTGTTATGGAGACAATTAGAAATCCATTCCATAGCCTTTTCTTATTCCTGACTCACCTTTTCCTCTTTTGATCTGAGTGAATAGAAACCAATTATTGGATCCTGATAGTGATTTGCAAGCTTTTGAGATTCTAGGTACTATGAAACAAACTAGGAGGTAGAATAGAAACACTGAATACCTCAGTGAATCCCCAGATTAACAGGGATGTCCCATGAAACCATGACCATGCACTTCCCCAGGGAGCCAAATCCCATGAGGTACTTGGTTGTACATAAATTGTTTCAATAGTTCCTTTCCCCCACCCCTGCCCCATCACTGTAATGATATTTATCACATAATTTCTGCCAATTCAGTTTTTGACTTATTAACAGCAATTACAAGAATCAAATATAACCCTATGTGTGTGGTGTTTGCGTGAATGCATAGTAAATGAACAATTGTATTTCTTTATTAGTTGAACTAAGACAAATTTAGTTTCTTCATCCTTTAGTAGAATATTTAAAAAACAATAACAACCCAAAACAACTAAATACACAACAAACCACTGCTTAACTTGTTGCCATAGAGTTGGAACCAACTCATAGCTGACTCTCCAGTGGGATTTTAGAGACTGTCAAAAATCACTTTGTGGTGTTGGAGAAGAGTATTGAACCTACCATGAATCACCAGGAGAACAAAAAGATAAGTGTTGGAGAGGGTGACACTAAGTTTCTTCTTGGAGGCTAGGTTTAGAAGCTCTGTCTCACATACTTTGGATATGTGGCCAGGAGGGACCAATCCTTGGAGAAGGAAATCATGCTCAGAAGGGTGGAGGGACAGTGCAGGGGAGGAAGACCCTGGAAGAGATGGATTGATACAGTAACTTGGGTAATGAGGGTAGGTGTGTTGGAGTCAATGAGACTGGCTCATGATAGGTCAGGGCTTTAGAGCTTTTGTACAAAGGGTCATTATGAGTTACAGGTGATTTGACAGCACTCAACAACAAATCGCTTAGAAGGAGATTGTCCTTCTTTCTCCTGTGGAACAGGTTGTGGATTTGAACCACCTGTCTTTGGGTTGGCAGCATAACTCAAATATTCCTTGTCACATTTACATTAAAATATATATGATGGAAAATTAATATATTCACCTTGTGAATAAAATAAGGGACTGAGAAATAAACATGGCACAGTGAAAAAGCCCTACTATACTACTATACTTCTAATAAGTTGGCCATTTAGTAACTGGGTGACCATTCTCTGACTTAAATTTTCTCAGGTAGAAAATGAGGAACCACAGACACTTAAATCTATGTCTGTTTGATAGAAGATTTACTTTCATATACCGTGTCTTTCATCTTTCCCTCTATTGTTCTCAAGATTGTTTTGTGATCATGATCTGGCCAATGGACTATGAATAAAATGCCTTCTACAAAGCCACTCTGCTCCCTGCATTCCTTGCTCCATCCTGCTATGTCGAATGCCTGGCCTCTCTGGCTGCCGTGCTGGAGAAGGAGGACACAGGCTACATCCTTGACTCTCAGAGCTAGGAGTTTCGGACCATGAGAACTTCATGAGGAAGAGTTGTAGAGAATTAAATTTTACTTCATTAAACAAATTCACCTCATTGTTGTCCGGTTGCAACTGACCTATAGCTAAACCTCCACAGAGTTTTCAGAGACTGTAAATTGTGCAGGGGTTGAGGGTGGGATGGGAGTATTTCTCAACTTTCCCTCTCTGAGCAGCTGGTGAATTCGAAATGCCTGCCTTTAGATTGGCAGTGTCGCTCTCTGCCCATTAGGTCACCAGAGCTCCTTTATTTTGTTAAAGTCAGTATCCACTTCCTAAACAACCTGCCTCCGGAAACTCTATGAACTTTGATAAACGTAGATAGTTATAGAAAGGCTTTAGGCTTTTTGTTCCTAGGGTGACTATCAGTCATGCTTGACTGGAAGGCGATCAAAAACAACAACAACAACAACATTATTCAAGAAGACTTGAAGCACTTGCTACAGGATATTAAGAAAGGAAACCACAGTTTGAAGATGTCATTCCCTGTTGGTAAACTGTTTCTTCCACTAACCTAAAGATACTCTCCTTTTCAACACTCTCCTGATGGGCACAAAAGCACCTCAACACTTGCATGGAATAGCTGTCATTTCTGGATTTGTTGTGCTTTAATAACTGCTGTTATTTGATTCTGACTCTTGGTGATCCATCTGTGCACAGTACAACTGCTCTACAGAGTTTTCAGGACAGTAATCCTTCGGCAGCTGATTATTAGGTCAGTGTTCTGAGGAACCTCTGTCAGTTTAAATTGTCAAGCCTTTGATTGACAGTCAAGCATTCGTTTTGGTTTCAGGGTTTGGCATCTACATTCCAAAGAGTTTGACATGTAAGTCTTCTTTCCTTTGGCATCCCCAGGTGAGTTTCCTACTGAGTTTTTTACTTTGATAAAAGCACTGTGCATGCCCTCTGTATTTCTATTCTCTGGAAGAGTGTTCATGACTGTCACTATTTCTAGCTTCTAATTAAGCAGAAATTGGGAATAACTCCTGAGATCTTTGCTTTCTAGGGAAATATTTTATTTCTTGAT
Source organism: Elephantulus edwardii (assembly GCF_000299155.1). Classification (NCBI taxonomy): domain Eukaryota; kingdom Metazoa; phylum Chordata; class Mammalia; order Macroscelidea; family Macroscelididae; genus Elephantulus; species Elephantulus edwardii. The sequence continues at coordinate 1,869,421 of NW_006399860.1, forward strand.
TTTGAATTTATGTTTGCTGAAAATAATATTGTTTATTATTAAGTAGTGGGAAGCTGGAGTGGCATCTACTTCCTAAACAATATGCTTCTGAAAACTCTATGAACTTTGATAAATGATCGTAGTTATAGAAAGGCTTCAAGCTTTTGTTCATAGGGCCACTATGAGTTGTGTTTGACTCCAAGGCAATCATCAACTATAACAAACAGCTTTCAATATGAGTTCTATCTTAATAGCAAGAAAACAAAAATCCTCACTACTTGACCAATAGGCAAAATCTTGACAGATTGAAAAAATATTGAAATGGTCATCTGAAAGTTGGACAATGAATAAGGATGACTGAAGAATTGATGCCTTTGAATTGTGGTGTTGGTGAGGAGTACTGAATATCCCAAGGAGGGCCAAAAAGACAAAGAAGTCTGTCTTGGAGAAAGTATGACCAGGGTTCTGCTTGAAAGCTAGGATGGTGACGTTTTATCACACATCCTATGGGTATGTTGTCAGGAAGTGCCAGTCCTTGGAAAAGGACATTATCCTTGGAAAGGTAGAGAGTCAAAGAAAGAAAGGAAGATCTTCAGTGAGATGGGTTGACCCAGGGACTCTAACTTGAGCATGGCCTTAGGTTGACACAGAATAGGCCAAGATTTAGGTCTGTTGGTCATAAGATCATTATGAGTTGTAGTCAACTTGGCAACATCTAACAACAACATTGCCAAGAAAGAAGTGGCTCTGGGCTCTTCTGACTTAGAGTAAGTCCTCTCTTCTGTTACTTGGAAATTTCTTCAGTAACAACCAAACTCAGTGTTTACAATTACAACCCTTCAGTTTTGTTTCAAGGGTTTGTCTAGACTTGGTTCCAGGCTGGAGGTCCGGGTCATGGCTGCACCACATCTCTCCTCTCTGGTCCCAGGCTGAGCAGGCAATGACTGCCGGGGGAGCCTGCTGCTTTCACACCGGGGAGCAAGAGCACAAAAGAAGTGGGATCATGCCATTCTATCCAGATCTTCACTGGGAACTACACATTGTCGCTTCTCCTTCATTCCATTAGTCAAAGCAAATCATGGCCCAAAGTCATTGGGGCAAAGAAAAGAGTGTCCCGATAGGGTAGGATTTTTGCTCAACAGTCATATGGTCTGTTGCCTATGATCATACCACCTTGAATGTGCCTGGTCTTGACTGATCTTGGAAACTAAGTATGGTACTGTCTGGTTAGTATTTGGATAAGAGATTATAATAGGATCAACCACATACCTCTTCTAGAATTCGGCAGTTAATTTTTTACACGCCCCCCCCCCATGAATTGTCTGGTTCTTTCTACTCTGTTGACCCCTGTTCCTGTCTTTTCTCTGTTGACTTCCTCATCTTACTAACAAATCTTTCCTTGTCTTCAAGGAGAATAGTTTCGGGTTTTTTTCTCTCTCAAATTTAATTTCTTTTTAAAAACTAGCTTCAGATTTACTCCACTTGCATCCACATTCCATCCTACCCTTTTCCTCTTTCCTTGCTCCAGCACCCCCTAGTGGCTTTCATGGAAAGGCCAGGCTCCTTCACACTTCAGTCTTTTCAAACAAACACACGAACAAACAAACATACAATCTATCTATTGTCTTCATTTCTTCTCCCTGATCTCTAAATATTTTTGGATAGTAAAAGGGAATCAGGACATGGGACAATAGAGGAAACACAAACTTTCGAGTAAAAAAGACGTGGATTTAATTTCTTGTTATCCCATTTAGGAGTATGACTTGGAGACCACTGTAAGCCCAATTTTTCTCAACTCTACTACCTGCCTCATTAGATTATTGTGAAGATTAAGGAAATAGCACACACAATGCCTGTGAATCCACTCCAACTCATAATGACCCCCTGTGTGTCCTAGAAGAACTATGCTCTGTAGAGATGACAGCAACTTAGTTTTCAGAGGTAGAACTGGAAGTCTGTCTTCCAAAGTGCCCCTGAGTGGACTTTAACAGGTGAGCATATTCCTGTTTACACCACTCAGGAACTCCAAGCTCAACAGCTGTTGGCTAGTACGGTGCTGATAGTGTCAAGGCCCAGATCAAATGCAGTCATGTATGTTGTTGTTATTGTATATCGTCAAGTCAGAACTGACCAATA
>NW_006399860.1:1872015-1891905 GCF_000299155.1 Elephantulus edwardii
CGAAGCCCCAGAATCCTTGCCTCCAAGGAGCAGCCTGGTTTAACCCTCCCCAGGATGAATCTGTTTGTTTTCCTGGTGTAAGTAAATATATATGTATAAATTGTATTTTGAATGGAAGTTTACAGAGCAATTGGTTTTCTTTTTTAAAAAAATTTAAATAGCATTCACTTTATTACAAATATTTAGTGTTGGCTTTCCATATTTCCCCCTTTTGTTTTTGTCATAATTATGTTATCATCTAGATGAGCATGGTTTTTTTTCCAATAATTTTTTAAATTGTGATTTTAGTCAAAGTTTACAGAAATTTGGATTTTCATTCTTTCATTGCTACACATTTCCCTTTATACCCTACAGTTCACTTTTTTAAAAAATTAATTCATTGTTGCATAATTTTCTTTTTACCTCCTCCTTCCCCGGTATGTTTTGCTATGCACCTCTTATTCTGGACTGTTGTCATACTAATAATGCCTAATTATATCTTCCTTTTAAATAGTACTTTCCTTCATTCGTTCCAATGCAGTGATCATTATTTATCCTCTCTTTTTCTTAGTTTCCCCCAACCCCCTTGTCAATCCAGTTTTATGACAAAGGTGTTTTGCAATTTTGTCCTTTAATGACTGAGATATTTCTCTCAGCATAATGTCCTTCAGGGCTACCCATGTTGCGTAATGTTTTATGATTTCCTTGTTTTTCAGTGCTGCATAGCATTCCATTGTGTGAATATACCATAGTTTTCCCTATCTATTCATTTATTTATAGGAGCTTGGGTTGCTTCCATCTCTTTGCTATTGTGAACAATGCAGCAATAAATATAGGTATGTGTGTATATATCTGTTTGGGTGGCAGCTGTGGTTTCTTTAGAATGTATTCCTAGTAGTGGAATTGCTGGGTTAAATGGTATTTCTATTTCCAACTTTTTGAGAAAGTGACAATTGATTTTCTAGTCAATCATTCATAGATATTTTGTTTGTTCTGTGGCATCAATTCTTTACCAACATTGTAACATTATTCTTTTCACTTCTGCTCTGTGATTCCCATTTCCCTTCATCCTTCTGTCCTATCCCTTCTGGCCTTCTCTCTGGGTAAACACTGCCCTTTAGATCTTGTGTGGTTGATGGTTCTAAGGAGTGTATGCCACCCTGTTGCTATTGATTATCTTATAAGTTCACCTGTTGGATTGACAGAGTGACTGCAACAATGGGTTCAAGTATGTCAATGATGAAGATGGCTCAGGCTAGAACAGGGTTCAGATCTGTTAGTCATAGGGTCAGTATGAGTCATACTCAATTTGATGACACCTAAAAATAACAACATTGTTTGGCTGAAAGTTGAACCAGAGATTGAATTTGGTTTCATGTTCAAAGGGTAACTAAGAGACATGATCTTAGGGACTCCACCAGTTTATATTAGATAGGTAATCATTGTCACTTTCACGATTTTGAGTTTTATTTAACATTCTTCTGCTTTGTCCAGGACCCTCTACTGTGATCTCTTTTAAATTGGTCATCAGTGGTAGCACAGATACATAATCTTTTGGTATTCTATGCTTTCAGTCAGGAGCCATTGCACATCAATTATTCTAACTCTGGTGCAACAGTCTTTTCTAAATTCAGTATGAATGTCTGGTAGTTCTCCGTCTATGTTCTCTTTTATCCATTTTTGAATGATCCTCAGCAGAATTTTTCTTGTATGTGATTTTAATGATATTGTTCAATAATTAGCTGCACTGAAATCCGAAAAACACATGGTTTGAATCTATCGGGTGTTCGGCAGGAGAAGGATGGTGAGGTGTCAGAATCCTTGAAAATTGGCTTTTCTAGCCATGGTGTTAGCCTCTGTTGGGAGCATGATCTCCAGCTGCCTTAACTATGGGCAAAGAGTCTTGCAAATCATCAATAGCTGTAGGACCAATATAAGAGAAATACACTGCAAGGGACAATGGTAATGGTGTTGGAGGCACTGCTGTGAAGAGACTGTGGCAGGGTGTAATCAGAGGGACCCTGGAGATAAAGGCCACAGTTAAAGGTTATGTTTGCTGAATGACTGAAAGAAAAGCTGACTTAAAGCAGTTCTGAGATAAAGTTTGCTGGATGTTTGAGGAAGCCAGAGGCTTCTTTCATTTGCGCTGTTGAACTGATCCTAGGCTTTCATTGGTTGACTGAGAGGCTGTCTTTTGTTAATTGGGGAACTGAGTTTTGCTGTTAATCTGGGTTGGGACTGTTGTACTAACCCTTGACTTGCATTGTGTGATATTCTTTGCCTCGACCACTCTCCAACCTATTTCTCTAATAAACCCAATAACATTGAGTAAAGTTGGTGGGTCTTGTAATTAACAAAAGACCCAGTGTTTGTTAAAAAATGGTTCAGGAGATTGTGGGATGGCATGTTTGACTTTGTAGCTATTTTGCTACTATGTGGATATTGTTGATGGGGAAAGAAGAGGGTAGAAGTCAGACTTGGCCACTGGCCACATTGTATTTGGTTATTTTGCAGATGGGAAATCTCCTCTTTTGCAATTTATTGCCTCTAAAAACCCTCTGGAGAGTCAGTAATGGGTCCTTTGATTTAGGAGTAGGGAAATGGGCTAACATTATGGATTCTTTAATGGCTGTTAGAACCAACAGATTCAGTCTACACACTTTAACATTGTTAGATTTTAAACACATAATGTTGTTGTTGTTATGTGCCGTCAAGTTGCCTGCAACTCATAACAACCCTATGTACAACAATCTTAAACCCTACTCTATCTTGTGCCAATCTCACTGTCTACGACACACCTACCCCTATTACCCTAGTCACTGAATCAATCCATCTCATAGAAGGTCTTCCTCTCCTGCGTTGTCCCTCCACTCTCCCAAACATGATGTTCCTCTTCAAGGACTAGTCCCTCCTTGCAATATGTCAAAATTATGTCAGATGAAGTTTCAGAATCCTTGCCTCCAAGGAGCAGCCTGGTTTAACCCTCTCTAGGACAAACCTGTTCATTTTCTTAGCAGTTCATGGTATATTCAATACTCTTCTCCAACACCACAGCTCAAAGGCATCAGTTCTTCTATACATAATGCATAATGAGGGGGAAAAACCCCAAATAGCTATAATTTGCAACTGTGGTGTAAGGAAAATGGCTTTTCTAGCCTATTTTTTTTTATTTCCACCACATGGCTGGATGGAAAGCCATCCATTGAGCCACAGGTTGGAAATCTGCAAACTGGGAGATATATGACTCATGTATGATGGGATTGATAAGTTTTGCCATCCTACCAGGTTGAAATTGAGTAGTTTAGGAGCAGAAAATGGGGATCTTACTGCCAGCATAGAAGAAGAAGTTGCATGTGTCCTTTGAGGCTAAAAGAACCTGTGTCAGTCAAACCAAGATCTAGGCCAGCGTTTTGGAAAACCAGATACTGATGTGAGACTGAGCTGACTGGGGACTGTTGCCCCACAGAGTCTGGGACCTTCATCCAAGCTTGTTGGAGGATTGAGGGGTAATGTCTCAATTGACAGGACAAAGAAAGCTTTGTAGCATTGGCCTAAAGCCAGAGGCTGAAGTTCAAAGGGCTTGTGAAGTATGCCTAAAATACTACTCTGACTGAATTGTAAAGTATTGGTTTCCCCAATAAATCCCATGATTGTGAGTATAGTTCTGTGAGTTTTATGAGGCTATAGCAATGGATTAGGAAACCCACTAGTAGATCAGTGAGAACCTTGGGAGGGACATTGGTGTTACAATTGGTAGAAGTAGGTGTTAAGGAGCCAGGAGGCATGGATGACCACGTGAGAACAGGTTTTGTGCTGGGAGTGTTGATAGGGACATTTACCTCCTTGTGGAGTTAGTAGAGGTCAGATATAGCCATCCACACACTACCAGCACTCTTCACAATAACACAATACTATTTATAGAGTGATTCTTTTTCTTTCCTTTGTATATAAGTAAATAATATTAAGGGAGTTCTAGTGGCCTAACATTGCCAAACCAAAGGCAAACATTTCAAACTTACCAGCTGCTCCTCAGGAGAAAGGTGGGTGATCTCCTGTGTGATTTACAGCCTCTGAAAACTTGCTGGAAGGTCAGCAGTGAATCTATCTGAACTTTCTTGCCCATAACAACAAATAATATTATTCAAGTAACAATTGCATGCACACACTTAGGAATCTATCTGATTGAAATAAAAGTACTGTGGAACTCTGGTGCCTTAGTGGTAAGGAATTGTGCTGCCAGCTCAAGGGTGTATGGTTTGAATCCATCAACTGCTCCTCAGAGACAGATGGGCAATCTCCCCTCAGGCATCCTACAGCCTCTGAAAACCCACTGGATGATCAAGTTGGTTCTGACGCCATGGTATATAACAACATGTAAGATAAATAATGGAACACAATGTAAGTGTTCATAAAGGGATGGTTGAATAAATAGTTGAACATCTGTATCATGAAATGCCAGATAACTTTTAAAAAGAATTAGATTTGGATTTACTAAGCTGGAAGAATGACTGGTACACCCTTAGGTGAGAAAGCAAACTATAGAGAAATGCATTATGGAATAGAGTTTTATAAAGTCAGATCATAATGAGAAGAGCTCTTTTGGAGAACTATGTGGAGAGAAACCCAGACCAGGCTCCTAGGGTGGTCACCTATAGAGAGTGCAAGGAGAATGAGAAGAACCATCAAAACCTCTCCCCCCCCACCCCCACCCCCAAGTCTTATGCTAGTAATTCTAGGACAAACATTGCTAAGACAGACACTAAAACAAACAACCCTCCCCAAAAATTCCCCCCCCCACCTAAACCAGTTGCTAATAAGTTAAGCCCAGTTCATGGCCTTTTAGAAGCAGATGATCAGGTCTTTCTGCTGAGAAATCTCTGGGTGAGTTTGAATCGCCAACCATTTGCTTATTTTAACCAAACACTCAAGGACTTTTACCACCCAGGGCTGCCTGTGTATGCATTTGTATATGAAGGTACATTTGAAATGTACACATACTTTTGCATACCAGACACATAAATCACACACACATGCATGTATACACATGTACTAATACATATATGCACACATAAATATATTAACATATACCTATGCACACTTATATACACATACCATACATACATTTACTCCTTTCTCTCTCACACACAGACACACACATCTCACATACACAAATGTACACATCACACACATAGACTCACACCTCACACACATCAATATTACATACATGTAATATACATGTATGTCACACATGTGTCATACACATGTTTCTTGCATACATCACACATATCTGTATTATACACCCTGGTGCATGCATGTATGCACACATACATACATGTCATACACACACATCACACATAGTACTACCAACATATACTCATGGCAATCCCATCTTATACACACACATATATATTTTCCCATCCTACACACCCATTTATATACTTAACCTACACACACACACACACACACACATGCACATCATATACATGCCTATTGTACACACACATATGCATTGGATGCTTTAAGAAAGCTGCTTATTAAAGAAAAAGAGGAGGAAGAAAGTATATAAAGAAATAAAAAGTGAATGAAGACAAATCCGAGAAGGCATGAACATGGACCATAGACAATTATGTTTCATAAATCAGTTAGCATCCTATGCCAAAATAGTTAAAAAAAAAAGTCAAGTGGGAACTTTCTCCTTAAGAGACACATGGAAAGAACAATTGTGATGGACGCTGTAGATGACTTTTGCTTTTGTCTTGCCTGAGCACAGGAGAAGATTCTACCTGTGTGTGTAGCCTATGGAAGAAAAAGAATTCTCAGAAATAGACACGACTTCGATGTTAGCATAAACTTTTCCATAGAATGAAATTCAGTAATGACCATGCAACCATATCCACGGATATCTAAGAACAAGATTCTACGCAACTCTGTGGATCCTGGTCTGGCACCATCTGTAATGGCGAATGGGAGGAGAGGCGTGTAGTTCAGCAATGCATTTGCCCTTGGAAACCTAAGTGATAACTCACATTAGCTATTTGTTATTTCCCCCTTAAGTAGAAGCTTTCAATTTTTAGGTTTTAATGCCATTAATATTATGTAACTGTAATGTGATGTAATTTTTATGTCATTGAGAATTTTAAAAAACCCCAACCCCATTTTCCCTGGAGTAAATCTGACTTTGCTCTTTCCCTCTTGTCTCTCACATCCTTTTTAGCAGCCAGCTGCACTTATCTTTTGAGCTTTGAATGCTGCTGCAATGGGATTTAAGGTAATCTTACTTGTTGTTGTTAGGTCCTGTTGATTCAAGTGTGACTCACAGAGACCTTATGAAGCGTCAACCTGAACCTTGTCCTATCCTGCGTCATTCTCATCCTCTCTGACACACTAGAGCCAACCCATCTCATTGGGGGTCTTCCTCTCCTTCACTGACCCTCCATCTTTCCAAGCATGAAGTCTCTAAGGACTAGCCTCGCCTAGCTCCATGTCCAAAGTATGAGAGGTAACACCTTGCCATCGCGTTACTTACTTACTCATCACTGTCGAGTCTGATCCGACCCATAGCTGACCTTTCATTGAATTTCCAAGGCTGTAAACTGCATGAGAGGAGTTTATCCATCTTTCTCCCTTGACGCCACTAGTGGGTTTGAACCACTAGAGAGGTGCAGCCTTTGGGTTAGCAGTGCATCTCTCTACTGACTAGGCCACCAGAGTTCCCTAAAATAAGTCAAAACTGTATCAAAAACTGCTCTTTCCCTCCTGATATTAGGCCCAGTCTTGCCCTCCAACATCTGAGGCTAAGGTGTCTGGTCAGCCAACATCAGTGTCTGACTTCCCTTCCTTGTCAGCCATCCATACATGTGCTGCATTTTCTCAGGATCTGCTCAGGTCCTGTAAACACAGTCTTCCAAGACTGAGGGGAGACTGCAAGGCATCAGCACAGCTGCAGTGTGCTTGGTCTTGATGTGGGATCTCCTGTCTGGTGTGGACCCTACTCCCCTGGAACTCTTGAGTTTGCTGAAAGACCACGCTAATGCAGCTGCCTTCCCTCTGCCGGAACACAACTTATCCGATGGCACTCATTATAGTTAATGAGCTGTTAACATTTCCGTTAAGGGATTTTTTTTAAGGGTTTATAACCTAGTAACAACAATAATTTGCTTCAGGTAGAAACTCCAATAACAGATGAGTTGTCCAACCATTGCTTTTGCTCTTATCTTGCTTGGGCAAGGTATCTGGTTCTGCCCCAATGTTTGTAGCATACAAAAGGGAAAAGTGCAGCTGCACTTAGGAATTAGATGTCTTTTCTTTGTTTCTGTTACAAGCAAAATTGGACAATAGATCTATTAGGTACAAAAAGGGAAAGGGCTCAAGGTCTCCAAGAACCCCAAACGGGGCTCTGGTCCTTCTGAGGGCTCAATGGTAAGATCTAGGGATGATGTTTCTATGATTGGTGCATCTGAAGAGCTCATCTGGGATGCCCAAGTGGCGCTACCAATTCTAAAGTACATCAACCTGGAGAAAAGGGGTAGAGAGAGACAACTGAGGATATTTAAACTACAAATCTAACAAAGATCTAGGTAATCAGATAACCCCACAGCCAGTATCCAGAAGGACCCAGGAAGGATTTAGATCAACTGTATACCTGACAGATTTGGTGTCTGAAAAAGGCCATCCATCTAGTGTCCTATATTATGTTATTTCATGTACCATCAAGTGGGAACTGACTCATAGCTGACCCTTCAGCAGGTTTTCAGAGGCAGTTAATGACACAGGATGAGATTACCCTGTAATCTTCCACGGAAACAGCTGGTAAATTCAAACTGAGTTCCTGTGAATTGGCAGTGTAATTCCTTACCACTAAGCCCCAAGAACTCCCTAGTGTCCTATTTTGTTGTGTACCATCAAGTTAGAAGCTTCCCACAGCTGACCCTCCAGTGGGTTTTTAAAAGCAGTAAATTGTACAGGAGGAGACTGTCCATCCTTCTCCCATTGAGCAGCTGGTGGATTTGAACTGTGTACCTTTGGGATTGCTGCACAGCTTCTGACCACTAGAGCTCCCTAGAGCCCTATGTTGTTGTTAGGTGTCACTGAATTGAGTATGAGTCGTAGAGATCCTGTGAACAGCCATCCTGAAATCTATTCTATCCTGTGCTACCTTCATCATCTCTGACACTAGCACCCACTGCTGAAGTCACAGTGTCAATCCATCTCATTGAGGGTCTTTTTCTCCTTTACTGACCGTTTTCTTTCCAAGCATGATGTCTCTTTCCAAGGACTAGCCTCATCTCGCTGAGTGTCTAAAGTATGAAAGACAAATGTTGTTGTTGTTGTTAAGTGCCATCAAATTGCAGGCGACTCATAGCGACCCTATGAAGGAGAGTCATCGACACTTGGGTGTCTTTCATCCTCTCTCCAGACAAAAGACAAATAGGCATGGGAAATATTGTTTGTTTTTTTTGGACTGAGATACTTGGAATGAACACTTTACAAATGTAAGCTATCTCTCCTATCTGACAAGGAGGTTACAAGACATCAAGAGAGCTTTGTGAATATAATGATCACTTCAGTGGTAGAATCCTCACCTTCCATGTGAGAGCCCTAATTTGGTTCGTAGTCAATGAACCTCATGTACAAGCACCACTTGTCTGTCCTTGGAAACATGTGTGTTACTATCACGCTAAACAGGTTTCAGTGAGCTTCTAAACTAAGATGGGCAAAGAAGAAAGACCTGATGATCTACTTCTGAAAGCCAGCAAATGAAAACCCAATGGATTGTAGTATCCAATTGTAATTGACCATTAGGATGGTGCAGGGAGAGGTACAGAGAGGGAGAGAGATTGATTGACTGATTGATGGATTGATTTACCAAGGAAATGGTTCACTCGATTTTGAGGAAAGAGCTCATTTAACTGTGGGGATTGGTAAATCCCAAATCTATTGGTCAGTAAGTAGACTGAAGACCTCTGTTGATTCACATGGTTGCAGGGACTTACAAAACTGAAGTCTGAAGGTCAAGTGGTAAGTCAGAGCCGTTATCAAACTTAAATCTCAACAATTGGAGTTCAGATAATGAAAAGAATGCAAAATCATTTTCCATCCCACTCCCCCAAATTAGATATTAATAATCAACACAGAGTTCTTTGTCCACCCATCAATAGATCACTGTGCATGCATGCGCGCGCACGTGTGTGTGTGTGTGTGTGTGTGTGTGTGTATGCAGTTTTTTATCAGCATTTATATACTGGAGGCAGGCCGACGTCCAAAGAAAACTGTCTCTCAATTGATTGGTTGTTCCTATCAGATCGCAAAATGAAAGGTGATTCCAGTGTCTGCCAACCACTGAGACTCATAGCCTAGCCAAGGTGACACGTGGCACTCATCATCACAGTACCCTAAATTTGGTGGGAGGGACTTGTAAACACAAGGCTTTACTATTACTTATTTGGAACCAGCAGACACACTCAATACGTATTTTTGAATGAATGATGATTTGTTAAAAAGTTGGCATAATTCAAAGGGTAAGTAAATTATACTGTTTGTAAGGATACATAAGTAACATTAGATCAAATATTAACCTTATATCAAATGGATTTTGAACTTGTAGGTCATGAAGACTATACATTTCAGTAGGGCAAGAGAAAACACCTACCATATCTTGATTTGAATTATTGGCTTCTGATGATTATAGTTGTTAGACAACATCAAGGCCTTTCTTCTTCATAGGTAATCTAACTGTATACAGCAGAGTGAAACACTGACCAGTCTTATACTGTCTTTATAATCTATATTATAATGACTATATGTTGCAGCTGCTGTGATATCTGTCTTTGAGGGCCTTCCACTGTATTGTCGATCTTCTGATTTACAGGTCATGATATTCTTCTCCAATGAATGGATCCTACCGATGTTTAGTACTGTCGAACTGAGTATGACTCATAGTCTGAATCCTGTCCTATCATGTGCCATCCTTATCATCCCCAGCACATTTGAGTCCAATCTCAAAGACATTGTGTCAGTACCTTTTGTTGAAGGTCATCCTCTCCTTTACTGACCTTCTTTCACCTTTCTAAATATGATGTCCCTTTCCGAGGAATATCCTCTTCTAACAAGGTGTCAAAAATGTATAACATGAAGCTTTACCATTTTTGCCTCCATGGAACACTGTGGTTGCACTTTCTCAAGACATACCTGTTTGTTCTTTTGGCAGTCTCAGGGATAGCCAGCTCTCCTGTCCAACACTACAGCTCAAATGCATTGATTCTTCTCCTGTGTCATCCTTATTCTTTGTCCAGCTTTCAGGTGCATAGCAGGTGACTGGGAAGACTGTGCACTGCATTAAACACACATTAGTCCTTTTTTCTTAATTTTTTTAATTATTCATTTTAATGAATGTTTACAGAGACTTTGGATTTCCATTCATTCATTGTTGCATTTTTCTCCTTGTCCACCCCTCCCCCTCCCCAGTTCGCTCTTCTCTTTGAAAAGTAAAAGAAAAATTTTTCATTGGTATACACGCCCCCCCCCTCCCCTGAGTCCACTCCACTATGCAGCCTTCATTCTGGACTCTTGCCATAACCATAATACCCAATCATATACTACTTTTAAATATTTCTCTCCCTCATCTGTTTCAATGCAGTATACATAATTTGTCCAGTCTTTGTCAGTCTCACCCCAACCCTGATGTCAGTCCTGTTCTACAACAGTGGCACTGTGCAGTATTTGTCCTTTTGTGACTGAGATATTTCACTCAGCATAATGTCCTCCAGGGTCACCCATTTTGAATAATATTTCATGAGTTCCTTGTTTTTCAATGCAGCATAGTATTCCATTGTGTGAATATACCAGAGCTTCTCTATCCATTCATTTGTTGATGGGCACTTAGGTTGTTTCCAACCCTGTGCTACTGTGAACAAAGCCATGATAAACATGGGTGTCCATATATCTTCTTGGGTGGCAGTTATGGTTTCTTTAGGTATATTCCGGTAGTGGAATTGCTGGGTCAAATGGTATTTCTATTTGCAACTTTTTGAAAAAGCACCATACAGCCTTCCATAATGGTTGCACCATTTTATACTCCCACCAACAGTGAATAAAGGTTCCAATTTCTTTGCAACCTCGCCAGAATTTGCTGCTTGCTGTTCTGTTAAATTTTGCTATTCTGACTGGTGTGAGACAATATCTCATAGCTGTTTTGATTTTCATCTCTCATTGAGCTAGGGATTTTGAACCTTTCTTCATGTGTTTGTTGGCCATCTGAATGTCTTCTTTAGTGAAGTATCTGTTCATATCCTGTGCCCGTTTTTCAATTGGGTTGTTTCCCTTTATCTTGTTGTGGTGCTCAAGTATTTTATAAGTTCTGGATATAAGTCTCTTATCAGACATGTCATTACCAAATATTTTTTCCCAACCTGTGGCTTCCCTTTTTACTCTGTTGGAGAAGTTTTTAGATGTGCATAGGGATTTGATTCTTAGAAAGTCTCATTGATCTATTTTATCCTTCCCTGGTTGTAGATTTTTCAGGATGCTTGGAAGACTGTTTATGTTGTGGATTAGGACTTCTAGAGTTCCTCCAAACTTTTCTTTAATGACATGTATAGTCCTTGGTTTTAGTCCCAGGTCTATGATCCATTTTGAGTTGGTTTTTGCATATGGAGTGAAGTGTGGATCTTGCTTGAGTCTTCTGCAGATAGTTTTCCAATTTCGCCAGCATCATTTGTTAAAAAAGGCTGTCGTTTCCCCACTTAACCGATTTCATCTCTTTGTCAAAAATCAGTTGACCTTAGGTAGATGGGCTGATTTCTGGATTCTCTATTCTATTCCGTTAATCTATATGTCTGTCATTATAGCAGTACTACACCGTCTTGACCACCACAGCAGTGTAGTAGGATTTGAAATGAGGGAGTGAGATACCTCCTACCTTGTTTCTCTTTTTTAGGAGTGCTTAAGCAAAGCATTTTCCATCTCATTGAAGAATGGAATTAGTATTTGTATTGGGATCCCATTGAAACACATTAGTCTTTAAACTTACATTGTTGGTCTTTTAGAACTTTGGAAAGATCCTGACAACAGACTTTCCCAAGTCTATACATCTCTTAGTACCAAAGATATTTACTATGAATCCAAGCACGATGAAATAATTGACAATTTCCTTTTTTTCACCATCTTTCATGATGTTGCCAATGGGCCCAGTTGTGAGGAATTTTACTTTCTTGATATTGAGATGTAATCCATAGTGAAGGCTGCCATCCCTGATCCTCTGCAGCAAGGGCCTTAGGTCCTCTGTACTTTCAGCAAAGTTGTGTCATTTATGTAATATAGGTTGTTGATGAGTTTTCTGCTGCCACATTCTTTTATCATAAAATCTAGCTTCTTGAATTATTTGCTCAGCGTATACATTGAATAGGTATGGAGAAAAGTTATAGCACTGACACACTTCTTTCCTGATTTTAAACCAGTCAGTGTTCATTTGCTGTCTTCAGACAACTGCTCCTTGGCATAGGTATAGATTTTGTATAAACATAATTAAGTGTTCTGGATTTCTCATTTTTCTGAAGATAAGCCATAGTTTGTTATGATCCACACAGTCAAATACCTTTGCATATTCAATAAAGCACAAATAGACATTCTTCTGTTTTTCTCTGCTTTCACCCAGGATTGAATATCAGCAATGATATCCCTGGTGCCACGGTCTCTTCTAAACCCAGCTTGAATTTCTGACAGCTGTCTGTTAATGTACTGTACTAGCTGTTTTTGGATGATTTTCAGCAATGTTTTACTTGCATATGAAATTAATGATATTGTTCAATAATTTACACATTCTGTTAGATCACCTTTCTTTTTTTCTTTTAAACAAAACAATTTATGCACATTCTATTTTATAACATTTGTCCCATGTAATTTCTTTTTATGGTCAAACAACATCCCCATTTACAGAATTGTAAATTTCAGTTAATATATCTTCCATTTTTAAGAAATTTTAATTGAGATTTTAATGAAAGTATAATATAGAGAACTTAGATTTCCACTCATTCATTGTTGCACATTTTCCTCCCTGTCCCCCCAGTCGCTTTTCTCTTTGAAAAAAGAAAATTATTTCATTGTTATACAGTCCCCCTAGTCCACTTTACTATGCAGCTTTTATTCTGGACTCTTGTCATGCTAATAATATCTATCTATCTATCTATCTATCTATCTATCTATCTATCTATCTATCTAAAATAGTCCTTTTATACAGTTTCTCCCGCATCTGTTTCAATGCCATGTACATTATTTATCCCTTCCATGTCAGTCCTGTTTTATAACAATGGCATTATCCAGTATTTGTTCATTTGTGACTGAGAAATTTCACTCAGCATAATGTCTTCCATGGTCACCCATTTTGTATAATGGTTCATGAGTTTTTTGTTTTCAGTGCTGCATAATGTTCCATTGTAAATATACCACAGCTTTTCTAGCCATTCATTTGTTGATGGACGTTTGGGTTGTTTCCAACTCTTAGCTATTGTAAACAAAGCCACAATAAACATGGGTGTGCATATATCTGCTTGGGTTGCAGTTCTGGTTTCTTTAGGGTATATTCCCAGTAGTGGAATTGCTGGGTCAAATGGTATTTCTGTTTCCAGCTTTTTGAGAAAGTGCCATACTGCCTTCCATAGTGATTGTACCATTTTATACTCCCACCAACAGTGAATAAGGGTTCTAGTTTTCCCACAACCTCACCAGCATTTGTTGTTTGCTGCTCTGTTGAATTTTTCTATTCTTACTGGGGCAAAATATCTCATAGTTGTTTTGATTTGCTTCTCTCTTAGAACATTTCTTCATGTGTTTATTCACCATCTGAATGTCTTCTTTGGTGAAGTGTCTGTTCATATCCTGTTCCAAATTTTTAATTGGGTTGTTTACCTTTATCTTGTTGTATAGATGATCACCTTTCTGAAAGTGGGAGCAAATATAGATCTCTTCCAGCCAGTTGGCCAGGTAGCTGTCTGCTAAATTTCTTGGCACAGAATAGTGAACACATCCAATGCTCCATGTGTTATTTAGAACATGTCAATTGGCATCCATTTTTTTCCCCTCGGGTTTTGTTTTTTTGCAAATGCCTTCACTGCTGCTTGAACTTCTTCTTTCATCACCATTGGGTCTTTATCATATGCTATTTCATGTAATATTTCAGTATTGACTAATTTTTTTTTTATTCAGTGATCCTGAATATGCTATTTTTGATGTTTCATGGATCATTCAAGATTTTTCACATAACATCTCTCAGTATTGCAATTTAAGTCTGTCTGGAGAGCAGAAAGTGTCACATAGGGGCACAGGGCCATGAACATCTCTCTGAAAAGGCCAGAAGGAGAATAGCCCCTCACCACACCAGAGCAGAAAGCAGAGAAAGAGCCCATAATCCAGACCATTATGCCTCTAGAGCCACATCAACAACAAGAGGTGTGTTTATTCATTGTTCACACACAGACTTTACTCACAGTAGTGGTATTGAGAATAGAGTTTATTAGGGAAATAAGATGGAGAGTGGGAGTGGCGAAGAATGTCACCCAATGTAAACCCAGGTCCAGAGTTCCAAGGCACAGTTCCTCAATTAGCCAGGCTCCAGTTTCAATTCAGCAGCACAAATTCAAGAAGCCTCTGGTTTCCTCAATCATCCAGCAAGCTTTGCCTCAGAGAAGTTATAAGTCAGCTTCTCCTTAATTATCTGACAAACACAGCAAAAGTTTAACTGTGATCTTTTTCTCAGGTCTCCTCTAGTTACACCTTGCCACAGTTTCTCCACAGCAATGCCACAGTCTTCCCACCATCATCACCAGCGTTTCAGCAGGGTCTTGCTCCAGTCCTCCTCAAGTCTTGCTATTCAGTGTGGGAACTACTCTCTCTCTCTATCTTATCCTAATTCTACAGCTATTGATGATTTGCAAGACCTTGTGTCTGCATTTAAGGTTGCTGGAGATCAGAGAGGGCTAAGGTAAAGGATTGTGTCCAAGGGAGGGAGTGTTTCTTTTACTTTTGAAAGAGAGGAGCTAACTTGGGGGGCAGGGGGAGGGCTGGATGGGGAGAGAAGTGCTGCAATGAATGAATGGAAATCCAAAATCTCTGTAAATGCTCATTAAAATTATTTAAAAAAAAAATAAAGGAAAAAAACAACACCACCCAACTGTAGGTTACACCGTAAAGGATTGAATTTGTTCTTCAGTTCTTTCAGTTTAAGAAATGCTGAGCAAGTTTATTCTTTCTCTTTCTTTCTTTCTTTCTTTCTTTCTTTCTTTCTTTCTTTCTTTCTTTCTTTCTTTCTTTCTTTCTCTCTCTCTCTTTCTCTCTTCTTCTTCTTCTCCTTCTCCTTCTCCTCCTCCTCCTCCTCCTCCTCCTCGTTCCTCTTCTTCTTTTTTACCAACACGAGCTTTTTGCATATTTCATTATAATACTTTACTTTGTCTTCTTGAGCTGCCTTTGAAATCTTATGTTTAATCTTTTACTCTGGCATCCCTTTCTTTTGTTTTGGCTTCTCAATGCTCTAGTGCATTTTAAGAGTCTCTTCTGGCCTTTTCTTTCTCCTGTCTGTAATATCATTTTTGTTTTTGTTTTGTTTTATGATATTAATAAATGTTTACAGAGAAGTTAGATTTTCATTCATTCATTGTTGCACATTTTACCTTCTCTCTCTCCCTCCCTCCCCCTTCCCCAGTTCATTTTTAAAAATATATTCATTCATTGTTATGAAGGCTGCACAGTGGAGTGGACTTGGGGGTAGGGATTGCATAACAATGAAATGAAAGAGTTTTACTTTTTAAGGAGAAAAGTAAATTGGGAGGGAGGTGCTGGGCAGGGAGAAAAGCGCAGCAATGGATAAATGGAAACCCTAAGTTTCTGTAAACTTACATTAAAATGAATGGGAAAAAAGTGAAAAAAAGATGTTCATTCGTTGTTGTACAATTATCTACCTCCCCCCCCAACCCCTCTGCAATGATATACCTCTTATTATGGGCTGTTGTTATATGTATAATGCCTAATCATACACTTGTTTTAGACAGCTCCCTCCCCTTCTGCTCCAACACAATGGTCATTAACCATCCATTCCTATCCCACTCCCTTCCCTACTCCCCATGTCTGACCCACTTTACAACAGTGGTGCTATGCGGCATCCATCCCTCCGTGACTGAGATATTCCATTCAGCTCAATGAGCTCCAGGGTCCCCCATGCTGTGTAATGTTCCATGAGTGTAAAAACACTTTGTATGATTTTATAGGTGCTGCCATGGACATAATACTCTCCATTCCCTCCCAAAGTAGGTAATAATCTACAAAGTCATTTCTCTTGTGTGCTGCATAGTATTCTATTGTGTGAATGTACCGTAACTTCTCAATCCATTCATTTGTGGTTGGACATTTGGGCTGTTTCCATGTACTTGTAATGGTAAAAAATGCTGCTATGAACATTGGTGTACAAATATTCCAAGTAGTAGAATAGCTGAGTTATATGGAAATGCTTTGCAATCTATTTCTGAAAAGAATTGACCATTGAAAACCTTTTAAAATACATTTCAACTCCAGTATACATGAGTTCACTAAGTTGGAGTCAATTCAATAGCCAGTGGCTGACAATGGACCCTGGAAACTTTTTGGACAGGCAAGAAATAACAAACTCCAAGGAAAGATCTGCAGGATGAAAATAGAGTGTGTCAAATCACCAAATTACACCTCAACATGAATAAGACAAAAATACAATTTGACCAACTAGCATGGCAGTAGAGAAAAGGTTGAGGTTGTGAAAGATTTCATTTTACTTGAATCCACAATCAATGTCTGAAGGGTTTGGCTAACTGACACATCACAGGGGCTGTTGAAGGACAGGCAGTTTGACCAGGTGCTGTCAGGTACCGGTTTCTGCAATGATCAGACTAGATTAGATGCAGACAAATGGATGGAAACTTCCTGGAATATTCTTGTTTATATTTGCTACAGACCACACCCCAAAGAGAAGTAAGACTAGTGATGTGGGTCATACCTGCAAGTATGATGGGAATTCAAAATATATCTGAGCCTAATCCTGCCTGCCCAACACAACAGGCTCAACACTCTGGAATAGGATAATAAACACAAAGAGGCTAGAGTATACAATACATCACAAAATGAAGGACTATGGCTGGAAAGACCACCTCAAATGGTTCACTGCATGACACATACAAACTATTGAGTAAGTCTAAAGGGTCAGTTTCTAAGCTCACTTACATGGTAAATGACAAGATACTTCAGTTGTCACTCGATAGGATTGTAGGACTGTGCATGACATGGTGGTAGCTTTTCTTAGAGTGAGTAGTAAGAGTTTTGAGACAAACGGAGAGAGAGGGAGAGGAGAGAAAGAAAGAAAGAAAGGAAAGAAAAGAAAGAAAGAAAGAAAGAAAGAAAGAAAGAAAGAAAGAAAGAAAGAAAGAAAGAAAGAAAGAAAGAAAGAAGAAAAAGAAAAGCTGCAGTGTCTCTTACAAAGAAATCTTAGAAGTAACTTCACTATCACTCTGTCCTCTTCCATTGATTACCTAGAGCAGTCCTGGTCCAGTGGGAAAGCGCCATTTACAACTATGAATCCTCAGAGGCAAGACCATTTGCAACTATTTTGGAGATCTTTTCATTCATTTTGCTGATGAAATGAATTCTTTTATGCAGTGGTCCCTTTTAAATACCTTCATGTTTTCTTTGGATAAAGTTTGAGAAATGATATCCCCCACCCCACCGCCAAACCCTGACATTGAATTGTGGTGATAGAGAAGAGTACCAAAAGAACAAACAAATCTATCTTGGACAAAGTACAACCAAGATGCTCATTCACAGGAAGGATGGTGACATTTCATCTCTCATACTTTGGACATGTTGTTAGGTGGGGCCAGTCCTTGGAAAAAAGACACCTTGCTAAAAAGAGATGGAGGATCAGTGAAAGAGAAGAAGACCTTTAACAAGATGGGTTAACACAGTGACTGTAGCAATGAGCTCAAGCATATCAGGGAATATGAGGATGGTACAGGATAGAGCAAGGTTCAGGTCTGTTGTTCATAGGTTACGGAACTTGATGGCACCCAGTGACACCAACAACAAACCCTGAGGGATTTCCTCTGCCCAGTTTTCTCTTCAGAGTGTTTATTACTTCTGTCCAGGTTAATTGACCTTTACTGCTTAAGCTGTAAACAACTTGAAGCTCAGTATTTTTTTATCTTGCCCTGGCCTTCAGCTTGCCCTCTGATTGGGCTATTTTTGCACCATGCAGAGATTCATTAATGTACTTATGCTGACAAAATGACTATGGCCTACTATGCAAATGAAGTGTCTGTGGTATACTGAGAGGAGGTTTGGTCAGTAAATAGCTCTGCTGAGTGGACTAGGCCTTGACAAAAAAAAAAGGAGCTCTGGTGGCCTAGTGGCAAGAAGCTGCACTACTGCAATCCCAGAGGTATGGGGTTCTAATCCACCAGATGCTCTGCTGGAGAAGGAGGGGCAATCTCTTCCTGTACCAGCCAGATCTGATTTGATGACACACACACACACACACATAAAATTAAAAAACATAAAAAAAATTTATATAGCCAGCCAACATCCCCACAGAGGTAGACAGACAGAAACAGAATGAAGAAAAAGCTAAGAGGGAAGAGACAAAGAAATCTCCTAAAGGCAATATAATATAGGTCAAGGGTCATAATACTGGCTTTGAAGGGATCCTGAAGCAGAGCTGATGATGACCACCAAAACTTGCTACTAGAAAACTTGCAGCTAAAAGAGCTGAATAGAAGCGTGACAATCAGCTATCAGTTCACTCAGTTTGCAGAGGAGAGAACAATGACAGGGAACTTGAAGACAGGCCTGTCCTGATGGGACTGTGAGTTGTCAGCGCTCATAGGGTCAAGTGGACCTTGTCCTAAAGGGGCTGAAAAGAGGCAAATCCTGAGGGAACTTTGAAAAAGCCTGCATAGCTGAGAGAGGGTACACACAGCAGAGGGAAGGGATGCTCGCTTGCAAGACAGGAGCTGAGAGAGCTGTCTTGCACTGCAGAAGGGAGTCATATACTGTTCACTTTAGGAAAACCATACAGATTTTGTTTCTAAGCTTCCTGATTTGAATCTGAGTTTTACTATTTTACTTCCTTTAATAAAACACTGAATTCTGTGTGGCCATTGCAGTGGATTATTATGGGAATCCAAATTTCATACTAAATATTTGTAATAAACCGAAGGCTGTTTCCGGTTATGAGAGAGGCTGATACAAGCTGGAATTCACCCTGAAGCACTAAGGCAATCCTTAAATGTTTTTATAGGGGTAGACACTAAGTCAATCCTTCAGCGTTTACAGGATTTTTGTATTGTATTTGCTAACCCTTCCCTCCTGAGTCAAGCATAAGGTTTTCAATAGAAGGCTTAGCTTCATTTGTATTGAATTTTCTTGGTGATTTGCTTCCTAGCAATTTTCAGTAAAACACAGGGAAGCTAAGGTCGGTGCTTCAGTTGTTCGAGAACTATTCACCTCCTGTTTTCTCCTACATTCTTGGTGTTCTATCTCATTATTAATACACTTTACCCTCCTTCTGCAACAGATTATTGAACTCACAATAGAAAGAGAGGGCACTCTGTTGAG
The DNA here is from genome assembly GCF_000299155.1 of Elephantulus edwardii. Classification (NCBI taxonomy): domain Eukaryota; kingdom Metazoa; phylum Chordata; class Mammalia; order Macroscelidea; family Macroscelididae; genus Elephantulus; species Elephantulus edwardii. Next base: position 1,891,615 of record NW_006399860.1, read on the forward strand.
GGATAGCTGGTGTCAGAATTGGTGGAGGGAAAAATATTGGAGAGTGAGGTGGAGACTTATACCTCACAGGACTCAGCCTTGGACTAATCTTGATTCTCATTATCTCCTGAAATTAGACAAGGTCTGATGTCACTAATTCCATGGTAGCTGCTAACAGAAAGGTTGTTGTTGTTGTTATGTGCCGTCGAGTCATTTCCGACTCATAGCGACCCTATGCACAACAGCCCTAAACCCTGCTCTATCCTGCGCCAACCGCACTGCCTCTGACACACCCATCCCTATTACCCCAGT
>NW_006399860.1:1893775-1895349 GCF_000299155.1 Elephantulus edwardii
GTTCAAGGCCTCAAACCTGTTCCTGAGATGATTCTGAAATTCAGGTGGTATGAAATCAAAGTCATATTTTGGCTCCTGTGGATTTGGTTTCATTTTCCTCAGCTTCAGCTTGAACTTGCATATGAGCAATTGGTAAAAGTGAAAGGTAAGTGGTTAAAATCCAATAGCAGCTCTGTGGGAAAAAGATGGGCATTTCCTCCTATGAGGATTTATAGCCTTGGAAACACAATGGTGGATTGCTAACAGTTATAATTGACTAAGCGGCAGTGGACTTTTGGTTTTGGATGCCACTAATACCATGTTACAACCTTTTCTATAACTTATTGTCAAGATCAAGCTCAGACTCCATCAACAGTACTTAGGACTTTTCTTGCCTGACCCTTGACAAATAAATACCCCTCATTTATTCATTCTGCGATCATGTGTATTTATTAAATATTAGCCACGTGGTAGTGGCCAGACACTTAATTGTATCTAGAGACACTAGGAAAAAAGTAGTAATTTGTTCTGTAGGTCTTACAATCCAATACAGGGACACAGAACATGCATTTTTAAATAGTAAATAAATGAAAAATCTATTTTAGAAAATCTTTGTAAGTTTTTAAATAATTTATGTGAAATTACATACTCAAGTTCAAGATTTTGCCCAAAGTGTCTCTAAATGTTACAACTAGAGGCTTGGATTTGTTTTTCAATTCTTTCAGCTTGAGAGTTGACAAGTGCATTCTTCCCTTTTTATTCCCCAATTCTAGGTCTCTTTACATTCCATTACAATTCTTTGTCTTCTCAAGCTGCCCTTTGAAATACTTTTTAAACATTTTTATTTTAATTGCGATTTAATAAAAGTTAACAGAAAAGTTGGATTTTCATTCATTCATTGTTGCATAATTTCCTCCCTCCCCCCTTCTTCTTTCCCTCTGCCAATCTTCTTTGCAATGATATCTCATAGTTGTTTTGATTTGCATCTCTCTGATAGTTAGGGATTTTGAGCACTCTTTATGTATTTATTTGTCATCTGAATGTCTTCTTTGGTGAAGAGCCTATTCATATCCTGTGCCCAATTTGTGACTGGGTTGCTTATCTTGTTGAGGTGCTGGAGTATCCTATAAATTCTAGATATGAGTCCCTTATCAAATATATCATTACCAAATATTTTCCCCCAGGGTATGGATTTACTTTTTACCCTGTTGGAGAAGTGTTTTGATGTACAAAGGGATTTGGTCCCAAGAAGGTCCCATTCATCTATTTTGTTCTTTCCTGGCTGTAAGCCTTTGAAATCTTCTGTTCAGCTCTTTTACTTCAACATCTTTTTCCTTTGTTTTGACTCCTCAATGCTCTAGTGCAATTTTCAGGGTCTCCTCTGATGTTCATTTTGGCTTTTTCTTTCTCCTGTTTATAATGACCTTGTGCGTTTTCTCTCTCTCTGATTCATTTATTTTCTTTCTTTCATTTTTGTTTTATATACATTTATTATTAATTTCAGTAAAAATTTACAGAGACTTTGGATTTCCATTCATTCATTGTTGCACTTTTCTTCCCTCCCAATCCTACCCCCCAGTACACTACCCTCTTGG
>NW_006399860.1:1897064-1916641 GCF_000299155.1 Elephantulus edwardii
ATTGTCCAACTCTCTGATGCATAACAAGTGATTGCGAAAACCATGGCCTGTATCAGGCAGACCTTAGTCTCCAGAGAGACACTGTGTTCCAATAGAAAAATCGGCACAGGATATGAACAGACACTTCACCAAAGAAGACATTCAGATGGCCAACAAACACGTGGAGAAATGTTCAAAATCCCTAGCTCTAAGAGAGATGCAAATCAAGACAACTATGAGATATCATCTCACCCCAGTCAGAATTGCAAAATTTAACAGAACAGCAAGCAACAAATACTGGCAAGGTTGTGGAGAGACTGGAGCCCATATTCACTGTTGGTGGGAGTGTAAAATGGTGCAACCACTATGGAAAGCAGTGTGGTGCTTTCTCAAAAGTTGTGAAAAGAGATACCATTTGACCCAGCAATTTCACTACTGGGAATGTACCCTAAAGAGACCGTAACTGACATCTAAGCTTGTGCCCCTTTTTCTATTGGCTTATTTAACTTTATCTTGTGGTGCTCAAGTATTTTATAAATTCTGGATATAAGTCCGTTATCTCATATGTCATTACCAAATACTTTTTCCCAGTCTGTGACTTCCCTTTTTACTCTGTTGAAGAAGTTTTTGGATGTGCATAGGGATTTGATTAGAAGATTCATCTATTTATCTTCTCCTGGTTGTGGGTCTCTCTAATTCTTAATGTCATTCCACAACTCATCTGGTCATTCATTGATCATTGGTGTTCAATACTTCAAAAGTATTCTTTTTTTAAACATGAAAATCATGATAAAATAAAATGAAGCTTAAAACTGGGTCATTTGACTATTTCTCTTCTTAGCTCCTCCCAGTTCAAAGTGCTTGCATCTTTTGATAGCCAACATTCTTTTAGGTCTGCAGTTTGGCTCAGCACATTCAAGTCTTAACACAATCTTCTTCATAGTTTTCACATTTTTTTTTTTAATTGGCTTGGTCTGCCCACAATAGCCATTCTGCTTCCTCTCATAATGTCACTTTCCCTGGGCCTGCAGAGACTCTTTGCCCTTCATGTACTGTGTCACTTTGTGGGGTTGTCTTGCTACACTTCTTGCACAAAGTTCCACGAGTTTTGGGAACATTGAGCATGTCTCTGTGAGGCCTACCTGCACAAGAAAGAGGGAGAAAGGCTGGAAGTGGAAGTATAAACCTGTTCTTGAGGTGATTTTTAAATTCAGGTGGGATAGACTCAAGATCATATTTTGGTTCTCATGGTCTTGTTTTTAATTTTCTTCAGCCTCAGTATGAACTTGCACATGAGTGTTTGATGAGTGTGTTCCACAGTCAGTATCTTGCCTGGTGTTTGACTGCTGATACTGAGCTTCTCCAATGATTCCTTCCACAGATGTAATCAATCTGATTCCTATGCTGTCCATCTGGTGAGGTCCATGTGTAAAGTCATCATTTGTGTTTTTATTAAAAGGTATTTGTGATGAATAAATCATTGAACAGATGAAATTGGATCTTTTTCTTTCCTGATCATTGCTGTCCCAAAGCTTGTACTTTCGACTATCATTCCTTCTTCATTGTTTCTGACTTTTGTGCTCCAGTTATTAACACACATTGATAGCATGTTTGGTCAATTTTTGACTGAAAAATTTGGTAAAAATCCTCATTTTCCTCCTTCTTAGTTTTTGCTGTTGGTGCATGTATTTGAAGGACTATCATATTTGCGGGTCTTCTTTGTATGCATATGGATAATATCTTATCATTCATAACATTGTAATTCAGGATAAAACTTGAAATTGTCTTTTTGACTATGAATGGTACACCATCCTTTCTCCAATTTTCTTTCCTGGCATACTATACCATGTGATCATCTGATTGAAGGTGGCCAAAGCCAGTCCATCTTATCTAAACTAATGTCTGGAATGTTGATGTTCACTCATTCTGTTTCATTTTTCACACATTCTAGTTTTCCAACACTGACATTTCATACTGTCCATGTCTCAACTGTTAAAGGGTGTTTGTAGCTATTTATCTTCATTTTGATTGACTTCTAATCTGGGCTTCTTTATTGTTCCTAGGGTTTTCAAGGGCCTGCTATTTCAGAAGTAGATGGCCAATCCAGCTTCCTAGTCTGTCTTATTATTACGATCACTGTGCCAATCATGGGACTTAGCCTGAAGGCTCCTGCACCCTCCAGGACCCCATCATGTCATGTCACCATGGGCTACAACTGGACCCTGCACTGCGGTATTCGTATGCCTGACTTGCTATTAGAGGTACAACATTTATTCCTCATTTTGTTGCACTGGAGAATGATTCGTGTTTTGCTAATCATAGCATGGATGTGTAAATACTTGCTTATTTATAATTTGCTTTTATTAATATAGCATTTGTCTGTTAGTTTGCTGTACTTGAGTAACTTGTGGGTTGTTGTGATGCTGGAAGTTATGCTACCAATGTGTCAAATGCCAGAAGAGTCACACTTGGTGGGTTGGTTCCACCAGAGCTCCAAAACTAATACAGAGTAGGAAATAGGAACAAATACTTAGTATACTTTAATTAGTAATTAAATATTGATCATACTGAACTCCCCTATTTTAACTGCCTTGATTGAAATGCTATCTATTTAGACTTATCATTTTGTAAATAAGGTTTAGGGTTGAATTTTGTTTGTTTCTTGTTAAAGGAAGAACAAACAAACTAAAACTCCACCCAATTAAATGTCTATAAAAATAGTACGACAAAATATTGCCCTTATAAGGGAGCTCTGGTGGCCTAGTGGCAAGACACTGCACTGCAATCCCAGAGGTATGTGGTTCAAATCCACCAGATGCTCTGCTGGAGAAGGAGGAGGCAATCTCCTCCTGTACCAGTCAGATCTGATTTGATGGTACAAGTAAAAAATGATACAATAAAAATTTAAAAAAAATAAAAAATAATAAAAAAAAATATTGCCCTTATAATATGAATGGCTTGGAATGCAAATGTTTAATCTTATAAAAGTCCACCTGTTATTGCTTTACAATGTCTAGAAGTTCAGTACATGTGCACTTAAAAAAGTAGCATTTGATTTGTATGTCATATCTCAGAGTGGGAAATGCCTGCATTGTTACTTTAGCTGATAGCAAAATTCAGACGTAGAACAAGCTGTGACTTTGATGATGAAGTAAGGAAAGGAGAGTATGTATTTTATTTACAGTATTTATACCTGTTCAATGTTCATTCATACACAAAATCCGACTTTCATATGATTACTGTTTTGCTGTTAACTGGCAATACAGAAGAGTTGCTTTCCAGGTTCTGAGCAGGAAATGCAATCTCGGGCTATCTACCCTTAATACCCTTTGAAAGCTTTGCAGAGAGAACTGATATTTATGGAGGATTGTCTGAAGTGCTTACTGCCAACTCATTTTTTTAGATTAGTCATCACCAACTTGTTGTCTTGCAAATCCCTAGGGGAATATGGAATGATTTCAAGCTTGCCTAAAATATTTTATATTGGAAGTATCATTATTTTTGTCATTATTATCTAGGAGGACACATTGGTGACACTCAACAGTCTAGTTAAAGGGAGTAAGTAGAGCTTTTTACAACAGTTAAGTCTTTACTTGGAAGGAGCAAAGCAATGCATAATGAAATGAAAGTATGATGGAATGAAGAGCTGTGGTATCTGAGACTTAAGCAATGAAAGAAACTACCAGTATTTTAAATATCGCTTTAGCATTATAAATGAATGCTGATGGCATAGTACTTATTGTATTGGGCTGCTAAGCAGAGAGTGGCTGTTCAGATCCACCAGTTTGCCTTGTGAGAAACCTGGGAAGTCTCTTTTCATAAAGATGTACAGCCTTTTAGACCTAGATGGAAAGTTGCTATGAGTGAAACTCAACTCTTGAGTTTTAGCATCACAGAATCATCATGACAGACTATTGTTGGAAGGAATTCCATTAGGTCAATTACAGTGCATAAGTGCAGGAGTCCCAGGATGATATAAGTAGTTAACAGATGCAATTGCTAACCAAAGCCTTATAGGTCTGAGTTGACCCAGAGGCATCTCAAAATAAAGGCCTGAAAACTTCATTGAAAAACCCTGTGGAGCTCAGTTCTATTCTGACATACATGAGATTCCCATGAGTTGGATTCAACTGGTGTTAGTGGTGGGAGCAAATTGCATTTTCTTTTTTTTTTTTTTTTATTATTTTGTGTGCGTGTACCGTCAAATCAGATCTGACTGGTACAGGAGGATATTGCGCCTCCTTCTCCGGCAGAGCATCTGGTGGAGCAAATTGCATTTTCAACACAAAACTGGTCTTTGTGACAGCCTTAGTGATGGCTAAGACATCTACTGTAAAGATCTTTTTTTATAATGCCAATAAAGGAATGCTGGTGGCCCTGTGGTAAGGCGTTGTGCTGCCAACCCAAAGGCAGATGGTTTGAATCCATCTACTGTTACTTGGGACAAAGATGGGCTATCTCCTCCTATGTGATTTTTAGCCCAAGAAAACCTGCTGGAGGGTCAACTATGAGTTAATTCTGACTCCAAGGCAGATTCTAACAACAATGTACTATCAATAAAGAAATAATTTAAAAATAATGTCCTTTTTGAAGTGGGTCAGTGAGAACAGCAGCTTCCACGGATGTGTTCCAGGATGTTGGCAATGAGCTAATGAGCTTGCTGGTCACCCACAGAGCAAGTGCACAGTGTTTATTGCTGTAGTGACTCTTCACTAATCACTTTCTGTTTAGTTTCTACTCATGGTGGGCTGTGGATTAAAGGAAGGAAGTACAGGAGCACTGACTTTGAAAAAAGAAAAGTTAATAAGCACAGAAATTGCAATGCTTTTGCCAATTTACCTCAAGATGTCTCCATCACATTTGTAAATTGCATTAATCTGTTCTGAATTCTAAGGCATATACACATTATGATTTTCTAGTTTTTAAAAAAAACCAGTGAGAAGGGGAAAATACAATGGTAATTAAATCTAGTGTGGTTCTTGTGGAGAATTAAACCTATCCATGTAGGCAATGGGAAAGTGCTTGCAAATAGTAATGGGAAGTCTTCTTTTTTCACCTGTCAGCTGGGGGAAAAACAGACAGAAAAAGATCCACGACAATGATAAAGATAGTTTTTTAGTGAAAATGTAATTATTTAAAAGTCTATTCTTAAATCAGGAGCTCTGGTGGCTTAATGCACTGCCAACCCAAAAGAAGGAGGTTCTAATCCCTCAGCTGCTCCATAGAAGAACGATGGGAAGTCTCCTTCCTTGGCATTTGCAACCTCTGAAAACTTGCTGGTGGGTTAACTACGAGTCCGTTTCAATATATAACAACAGTCCTAAGGCATTCTTTAATCAATATCGTTGTTATTGTTAGATGCCATCAAGTGAACTATGAGTCATAGTGTCAACCTATTTCATTGAGAATATTCCTCTCTTTTGCTGAACTCCCACTTTCCCAAGTATTAATCTATACTGTTGTTAGGTCCTAGTGAGTCAACTATGGCTCACAGCCACCCAGTGAACAACAGATATGAATGCTTGTCCTAGCCTGTGCAAGACTGGATTCATCACAGTCCTGATTTGCTCAATTCCATTGTTTCAATCACATCAATCCATTTTGTTGAGGATATTCCTCTCTTATGCTGAATCTCTTTCCCAGCATGATGTCTTTTTCCAAGGACTGGCCTCTCCTGACAGCATTAGATGTAGCTATGTAGCTATTTAGTAAGTATGTTTGATGTTTATTTTGTCCTCAAACCAAATATGAAATGATAGTCATCAAAACATGTTTTTTCCTGATATAGTACTTGAAAGGAAGTGGAACATGTTATTTATTAATAGGAGATACAGATTCAGGCAGCATCAGCACACAGCAGGAAGCCTCATACCCCCATCCCCCAATCCCAGTAGATGAGATATAATGAAAGCTCTGAGAGCTGGAACTCTGTGGGACGAACTGCTTTCCTTTTCTAGGACTTGCAAGCCTCCCATCTTGGGCAAAATGCAGTTGATCACATTGCCATTGCTCATTTTAGTAGAAAATATTTGAATGTCACTCTCTGGCAGATTTTTGCCTTACAAGATTTCAGTTTTTCTTAAGGTTTTTCTTTGTTACAAAGGAAACAAACAAAAACCGACTGCTGTTGAGTCCAGCCCCTGTCAACCCTTCATTGTGTTCCCAAGGCTCTAAATCTTGACAGGAGGAGGACTGTCCATCTTTCTTCCATAGGACATTTGGTGAATTCAAACTGCTGACTTTTTGGTTAGGAGCCTGGCTTGTTACGTGCAACAGCACCAAGGCTCCTTAAGGGAAGTAAAGGAAGGAGTTTGTTTCAACTCTCCTACTGAGCTGTGATTACTAGCCAGTTCTGAAGCATAGTGACTGCAGGTGTGCAGAGCAGAGCAGCTCCATAGGGTTTTTAAGATTGTGACCTTGCAGAAGTAGATTGGTAAGTCTGTCTCCTGAAGTGTCTTTGAGTGGTTTCCAACCACCAACCTTTCAGCTACTAGCTGAGCACTTAACGTTGGCACCATTCAGTGTCAGCTCCCAGATCGTAAATCCGTGGAATAAACAGGAAAATCTCTGATGAGTCTGCTGAGCTCCTCCTGGGTGCAAACATTCCATGGGGATGATGGGAAAATTAATTTTTCTTGTTTTGCATTTTTTGCAAGAAAAGGAAATTTTGGCTAGTGGTGGGATGTTGGAATTAGTGATGACAACAACCAAAGTTGACTAGGATCAAGTGGAGAAAGATCAATAGAATTACCTTGGAAGCTGTGATTGAATATTCAAAGACACGTGAGAGCACCTAGTATTCATGGATATAATTTGAATGTATCTAGGGTAAGGCAGGGTTCAGAGCTATTGCACATGGTGTCGCTATGGGCCACAGGTGACTCGATGGCACACAACCACAACAACATGATGCTAAGAAATCTTTGGTGGCCTAGTGGTAAGAAATTGTGCAGCAATTCCAGAGGCACACGGTTTGAATCCACCAGCTGCTCTAAAGGAGAGGATGGGCAATTTCCTCTTGTGTGATTTACCACCTCTGAAAACTCACTGCAGGGTCAGATATGGGTTGGTTCTGAATCGATGGTACTCAATAACAACAACATGATGCTAAGAAATGAAAAGATTATAGAACTTCTCTCAGCTTAAAAATTATTTTCACACCTAAACCAAAGGAACACAAAATCCAACCAAGAGTTCAGTGTAGGTAAGAATTATAGGACTTTGTCATGGGCTATGGCTGCAAAACCTTTCAAGTTCTAACATCTTGGTAAGAAATAGAAATAGGGCTCAGTAACTTTCTCTTGGGTTATGGCTGAGAATCTTGTTATTGTCCAGGTGAAAACTTCAGCCCATTATATAGCCTCAAGCTAAGAAGATAACTTAAAATTACATAAGAAGATAATTCTTTTTCAGGTCATGTGAAATGATGCAGTCATTTCCCTCCTGGGTGCCTGGCCAGCTCTGATTCATGACAACCTTACTGGGATCAGAGCAGAACTGTGCTTTGTGGCTAGTTTTCAGCAGATCTCCAGTTCTTTCTTTTGAAACACCTCTGTTGTTTTTGTTATGTACCATTGAGTTAGAACTGACTCACAGCTAACCCTCCAGGGTACTTTCATAGGCTGTAAATGGCACAGGAATAGATTACCCATATTACTCTCATGGGACACCTCTTATAGTGAATAAGTGTGTTAAATGAATCCATATACTCCTTTTCATAAAATAATCATCTTCAAACTCAATAATTATTGGGATGAAATGGAGAAACACTTCAGATAGCTCAGCCTAAAGAATAAATATCATGCAAATAGTAAGGTGAAACCATCTTTGCTACATGTAATTTAGGGAAAGTAGGCAACACTCTAAGCAGGTTATAAAGATAGCTTTTTCGAATCCACCAGATGCTCTGCCGGAGAAGGAGGAACAGTCTCCTCTTGTACCAGTCAGGTCTGATTTGACGGTACGCTCACATAAAAATAATAAAGTAAAAAAAATAATAAAAAAGATAGCTTTTGAATGGGAGAGATTGTTCATCTTTCTCCCTTGGAGCAACTGATGGATTTGAACCACCAGAGAGGTACAGACTTTGGATTAGTAGCACAACTCCCTGTAGACTACACTACCAGACCTGCCTCTCATGATAAACATAGGGTAAATATTTGCTGATGACTAGAAACTTATGTACTTCAGAATACTCTTCTGATTAAATTGTATTATTTGATCCAATTTGTTCTGGATGCACGTTTTCTTACTGTTTATCAGTTAATCCTTAGATTTTCTTTGTAATGTTCAGAAATATAAGTCTCAATTACACATTGAGTTTTGGATAGTGTTTATCCTTTTCAAATCATCATTTTATCTTCATTTTATTATAAAATGATACTGTATCTTCTTTCTCTCCTCTCCTGCAAAGTGATCAAGTGAATAACCATGAACTGATGGTTCCTCAGTGTGGAATCTGTGCTGGGTCTGTTGGAGCAGGGAGATTATTGTGGTTCTAAGCTTCAATTGTAGTATTAACGACGCTTTTTAAATATCCAATGTACTACCAAAAGAACAAACAAATGTGCTTGGAGGAAGTGAAACCAGAGTGTTTCTTAGAGGCAAGAGGCAAAGAGTAAAATTGCATCTCATAAACTTTGGGCATGTTGTCAGGTGGGACCAGCCTTAGGAAAAGTCATTATATTGGGAAAGGTGGAGGGTCAGTGTAAGAGAGGAAGATCCTTGACAAGGTGGATTGACACACCTACCACAGTGAGCTTAAGCATGACAGAGATGCAGAGTAGGGCAAGGTTCAGATCTGTTGCTTATAGAGTTGCTACGAGCTGAAGTCGTCCTGTTGGCAACTAACAGATCTGCCTCTGCTGCTCAGTAGTTATGTGACCTTCAGAATGTTGCTCAACCTGCCTCAGTTACTTCATGTGCAAAGTGGGACGGATAACAGTTCCACCTTACAGGGGAGTAATCTTTGTTACAGAGACTAATGAGTGAGTTAAGGTGTACAAAGCACTTGCCACATTATTATGTTTACCTTAGAAGTTGCTGTTCTATTGTTATGTGTAGTGGAGTAATTTCCAATGATGGTAACCTCAAGTCTGCAGAACAGAACTGTGCTCCGTAGGGCTTTTGTGATCTTTTGAAAACAAATAGCTAGACTTGTCTTCTGAGATGTCTCTGGGTAGGTTAGAAGCAGCAACTTTTTGATTAATAGTTGATCAAGTGCTTAACTATTTGTACCACCCAGAGACTCCAACTTTATACATACTCTCATTTTTTAAAAAAACCTATAAGGGACAATTGAATGCATATGCTCATTTGGTGGTACTATACTGGTTTTGTTTTGGGTTTTGGTTTTTGTGGGTTTTTTCTTATTAATTTTAATGAAAGTTTACGGAGACTCAGGCTTTCTAGTCATTTGTTGTTGCACTTCTCTTCCTCACCCCTAAGTCACTCTTTTCTTTGAAAAGAAAACCTCTTTCATTGTTATACATTCCCTCCCCCAGGTTCACTCCACTATGCAGACTTCACTCTGGACTTCTGTTATGACAAGAATACCCATTCATACGTCCATTTTAAACAGTTCTCTCCCTCATCTGTTTCAATGTAATATACATTATTCCTCCCCTCCTTTTCTGTCTTCCCTCACTCTGATGTCAGTCCTGTTTTACAACAGTGGCCCTATGCAATATTTGTCCTTTTATGACTGAGATACTTCACTCAGGATAATGTCCTCCAGGGTCACCCTTTTGTATAATATTTCATGAGTTCCTTGTTTTTCAATGCAGCATAGTATTCCCTTGTGTGAATATACCAGAGCTTCTTTATCCATTCATTTGTTGATGGCCACTTGTGTTGTTTCCAGCTCTTTGCTATTGTGAACAAAGTCACAATAAACATGGGTGTGCATGGTTGGGGTTTTTTGTTTTTTTTTTAAATAACCAGTCATAAATCAGTACAAGGGCTGGCAAAAAGTTCATAGCAAAGGTTGTACAATGTATGCACAATTATCTCCAGGAGTACAAATTGTTGGTGGCATCTGCAAAGGCTTCCTGGAAGTGGTGATATCCAAGCTGAATTTTGAAGAATGAATATCAATTGGAGGTAAAATACTTGCCAATGAGCTAATAATTGTTTTCAGAAAATTATTTAACAGTTTCTTTTGCAGGGAAAATTCTCTTGACAGAAGAATTAGTAGCTGTTGAGAAACAGAAGGCAGGGGATTCCAGGAAAAGTAGTGGAAATCGTAACTTCTAAAAATACTCCCCATTTTAAAAACTGATTTGATGTACAACTTGAGGAATGTAATGAAAGTCACTGAATTGTACAAGAGAAATGGTTGATTCAGTATATATATTTTGCTAAGTATATTCTCAACAACAACATTTTAAAATTAAGTCTATTTTTTTTTTGGTAGAACCACATAGAAAAAAATAACACTTTAGTTACTTGGAAGCTTAGATGCCACTTAACCATGAATTTCATGTATTTTCAATTTAATGACTATTTTTTTATATCTATTGGAAGGCATGAGTCCTTAGAAAAAGATACTCTGGTTAAAGTAGAGGGTCAGTAAAAGACAAAAATATGGACTGACCCAGTGACTGCAGCATGGTGGAGATTGTAGGGACGCTGCAGTATTGCACAAGGTTTCAATCTATTGTTTATAGTCTTGCTATGAGACAGTTGACTCCATGGCACCTGATTATAACAGCATTAGGTAGCAGAAGGGGCCCTGGTGGTGCAGATGATTTGAGCTTTACTATTAACCTAAAGATTGACAGTTTTAATGAATTGTTGAATGGAAAATCAATATGCTCTGCAAACTTTCGCTCAAGTAACAGTAAAAACAATAATTAAAATAAATAAAACTTGGCGGTTTGAACTCACCCTGGAAGAAAGGCCTGATGACCTACTTCCATGAAGATTGTTGTATGTGCTGTGGACTAAATTTCAACCTGTAGCAACCCCATGTGACAGCGTGTATAGGGTGCTCGGATCCATAGGATAGTCTAGGCTATAATGTTTATGGCGGCAGGTTTCTCGTCTGTCTCCCAAAGAAACTGCTGCCCTTTCAGTTGACAGCTGTGCATCAGGGCTTCTTCATGAAGATTAAACCCACTACCTTTGAGTCAATTGTGGCTTATGGCGACCCTCCATCAGGTTTACATAACAGTAAATCTCAGTGGGAGGAGATTGCTTGTCTTTCTTTCTCAAAGCAACTAGGGGGTTTGAATCCCGGACCAGCCACCCAGCCACGCGACGTGCAATGCTCCCTTCCATTAAGAAAGCAGCCAAGAGAACCCTGTGTAGCAGTTCTTCTGTGTAGCACTCGGGTTCCTGGAATTCAATCATGGCAACAGGCCTGACTTTTCAGGTTTATCAGATAGCAGCGACTGAGGCTACGGTGTGACACAGTCAAACACATGATTCCTACCTTCATGGAAATAAAGAGGACTTAGGGAGGACAGGCATCGATAGCTGTTGTTGTCACTAACTGCTGGAGAATTGGCCCCTGACTCATGATGACCTATACTAATGGGACAAAATATTTCCTATTCCTGCATCCCCATTTCAGATTAAACTGCTGTGATCTGGATGGCTTCCACTGGCTGATTTTTGCAAGGAGATTTCCGGGACTTTCTTCCTAGTTCACGTTAGATTGATATGAGTAAGTGATATCTAGGAATTAGCCCGATGAAGATGAAAAAGAGAGACTCCCTCAGGAAGTGGTACCAGCATATGCAAAAGCCCAAGATGAGCTGATGATATTTTCTTAAAAGTCAAAGTATCTGTAGTGGCTCATGAAAGGGAGTGAGTTAGGACAGGCTATAGAGAAGTTTCTGGAAAGCCATTATGAGGAAGTTGGACTTTAACTTAATAAAAATAAGAAACCTCTGAAAAGTTTTCCATAAAGTGAAGACATGATCAAATTGACATTTTAAAATAGTAATTATGGCAACGGATAAGGAACTCTGGTAGCACTGTAGTTAAGCACTGGGATACTAAGGAAAAGATCTGTGTTTGAACCCACCAGTCCCTCCAGAGGAGAAAGATGTGGCAGTCTGATTTCATAAAGATTACAGCCTTGGAAACCCTCTGGGGCCTATAATCAGCAGACATGCGACAGTAACAGCTTTATGGCTGCAGGCAGGAGATTGGATTGGATATTTGCTGTGCAGTCATATGAAACTTAAAAAAAGAAGAAAGCTACCTTTTTCATTTGATTTGAGATGCAATAAAAGCCAAAATAAACACAATTTCAAGACACGATGATGTAAATACACATAATTTTGTTGCTTTAGTGGCACTTAAGTCCTGCTATCTCTCCCTTTTTTGTACTTTTCCCTTCCTTTTTCCATATTCATTTTCACATAGTCCCAGTTGTGGTGAAAGCCTTCCTTGGCATCTGTTAATCCTAGCTGAGTTGATCCCAGCTGTTACTCACCCTGGAGCATTCTACAGAGCTGCCAAAGGAGGTAGCTTCTCAGCCGTAGATTGATTTTTTCGGCGGTGGTTCTTATTTGTGGCTTTCGATTTGAGGCTTCTACTTGGTGCTATTGTTTGTTTTCTCTGTTTGTGGTGGCTTCAAATCACAGCATGGCCCTCCAAGCTGTCATTGGCACTGGCGTCTCACTGCATCTCAGATTCAGCTGCTGACTGTGATGGTTTATATCGTAATTGTTGTTGGGATTTGCTGTGAAGCCAGCTCAGATGCACATGACCTTATGTGTAACAGAGCCAAACATTGCCTGGTTCTTCACATCTTTGCCATAAATGATGTGTTTTAGCTTCAATCCATTCCTGAGGCTATTGCGCCAATTTATCTCATTAAGGGTTTCCCTCATTTCACTGATGCCCCACTTTGCAAAGCATGATACTGTTTTTGTAGCAATTGTTTTTTCTTGATGATGTATGTGTTCAAAGTAAGTGAACACAGTTCTGTGAGTGAGATAATAGGGAAACCTGACCCAGATTGAGGAATGTGTAGTTCTGCTGAAGAGCATTATGGAATTGAGATCTTAAAAATGAAGATAAAAGCAACAATACCACCCGTGGTAAACACATTTCCCCTGCCCCCTCCAGTCTGTTAGTTTCCTTTTTACCCTGTGGCTTTATGATGTGCATGGGGATTTGATTCTTACAAGGTCCCGTTCATCTATTTTATTCTCTCCTAGTTGTAGGTTTTTCAAGATGCCTGGAAGACAGTTCATATTGAGAATTAGGGCTTCTAGAGTTCTTCCAAGCTTTTCTTTGATGAAGTACTCTTCAGAACCAAGAGAGACCATGGAATACGTGAAGTGATCAAGATAGCATTTAGTAGAGACTCTTCCAGCCTGGTAGATGGAGAGTGATTTGGTGAGGCCCAATGTGGGCAGGCCCGGTGGTGGAGTTCATACAGAGTCGGAGTCAAGCTGCTAAAACAAAAATGGCACCTTCTAGCAGTTCAAAGTCACAGCTGTTTCAAGGGAGAAAGATCAGCAACCTCTTCCTGTGTTATTGGCAGGCTCTGAAAACCTGCTAGAGAGTCAGCTCTGATTCAGTGCTGACTTGATGGCAATGCGTAAGCAAGTAAGGGAATGAGTGAGTGAATATGGGTATGAGCTGAGAGCAGAAAAGGAATCACACTCGAAAGCATGTGTGGGATGATTCAATCCAAACGTTGTTGTTACTAGGAGTCCTCAAGTTGACTACAACTATAGTGACCCCATGAACAACCGGTACGAACCTCACCCTATTCTGTGCCGTCCTCAGGACCTCTGTCATCAAGTCCATTCTGGCAGTCGTGAGTCAGTTCACTTCGTTGAGGGTCAGTCCGTCTTACTGAGTTGAGGGTCTTCCTCTTTTCTCTGACCCTCCACCTTTCTCCGCATGATGTCTTTCTCCAAGGCCTGGTTCCTCCTGAAAACGTGCCCAAAGTAAGTGAAACAAAGTCTCACCATCCTTGCCTCTAAGCAGCACTCTGGGTGCACTTTCTTCAAGGCTGATTTGGTTATTCTTTTGGCAATACAGGTAGAAAGTACAAATAGTAAGCATGCTTGGCTGAGAACTAAAAGGTTGAATATTCGTGTCCACTCAGAAGTATGTTGGTGAAAAAAAAAGCTTAGTGATTTACTTCTCAAAAAGTCAGCCACTGAAAATCCATGGTGCACAGCTCTTCATGTGAGGAGGCTGTGAGGTAGTCGATTTGGAGTGAGTGACACAATAGCCATACGTTAGGCTAGACAATGGCTGTGAGCATGGAGAGATCAGGACATATTTACATGTGTTTGTATTATGAGATAAAACCTGCAGAATTTAAACGAAAAAGAGAAAAGCGATCACTTACGCCCTAAGTGATTCAGAGTCATGGGGTATCCATGAATTTTGAATAAAACAATACATTTTTCTGGGCTGTTATCTTTACCGAAACAGTTTGCCAGGCCTTTCTTCTGTGGAGCTGTGGGTGACTTTGAACTGCCAAACTTTTGGTTAGTAGCTGATAGCAAACCACTTGCACACTCCAGAGATGTTAATTATTTAATGAAATGAACCACATTGTTACGTGCGGTTGATGTGGAACCCACTCATAGCTTACCCCTGCAGTTTTTCGGAGGCTGTAACTGACACAAGACGAGATTGCCCATCTTTCTTCTGTGGACCAGCTGGTGAATCCAGTCTTTGTGCCTTTGAGTTGTGAGTATAACTCCCTTACCCACGAGGCCACCAGAGTTCCAGTTATTTAGTGTTATATACTGTCGACTCAGAACCAACTCATAGCTGACCCTCTAGCAGGTGTTCAGGGGCAATAAATCACGAGAGAAGACGGCTCATCTTTTTCTACTGGATTAGCTGGTGGATTTGAACCATCTGCCTTTCGGTTGGCAGTGCAATTCCTCGCTAAACCACCAGAATTCCCTTACTAAGTGTTGTAGTTGTTATTATGTACCAGCGAGATGGAACTGACTCATAGCTGACCCTCCAGTGGGCTTTTCAGAGGCAGGTAATTGTACAGGAGGAGATTACTCTTTTCCTTTTTCCTGCAAAGTAGCTTGAGGATTTGAACTATTCCTTAGGTTTGGCAGCACATTGTTTTACCACGAAGCCACCAGAGCTCCAATTATTTAATAGAGACTTGTAATAGTATTTACTAAATTCTCTACTAAATCCCTAAATAATATATACTGCATTGAAACAGATGAGGAAGAGTACTGTTTAGGAGGAATGTATGATTAGCTATTATTGTCATGACAAGAGTCCAGCATGAAAGCTGCATAGTGGAATGGACTGGACGGGAGTTGTGTAACAATGAAAGAGTATTATTATTATTTTTTTTTACTTGTCAAAGAGAAAAGCGAACTGGGGGGAGGGGTGGACAGGGAGAAAAATGTACAACAGTGAATAACTGGAAATTTTTAAAAAGGGTAAATAGAAAAAAATAAAATGACAGTTTACTGGAGGCATGAGAATCTGTAGGATGGAATTATTTTTTGGTTCAACGACTCTCCTTTGGGGGTTAGAGGAAGAGGTGACCTTTATGCATAATATATTTTTTATATATGCTTCTACTGTGTGAATTTGAAGTGTTTATACAGAATAGCTCCAAAACCACAATGCATAAAAAGATTGGCAATTTATTGATCTCTAGTGTATTAGGCCACCAGACGGGAGAAGGATGGGCAATATCCTCCTGTGTGAATCACTGTCTCTGAAAAGCCACCAGAGGGTCAGCTATGGGTCAGTTCTGACTCAACGGTACACAACAACAACAGTGTATTATGTTAAGAGGGCAAACTCGATTTAGTATTCCAGCAACTTTGTGAAGTAGGCACATTACTGTTGCCTCTGTACAGATGAGGATGCTGAGACTTGTTCTGCTATTTCCCAGCAATACACAGTGAGCAAGCAGTGGGGTCCAAAGGACACCTAGGTTGTCTGACAAGGGAACCAAGTTCTGACTGCTGTGCCCTATATCCTGGCCAATAACCCCAAAACTTCCACAGAGTCTGTGGAAGTTTTGGGGTTATGCATTTATTTCTTTGTTCGTCTTGAGAAAGTGATATTTTACTTCTTAGTACTTTTGTAAAAGAAAACAAAAAGACTAAAAATGGTCGACTTTAACAAATAGGAATACATTTTCTTATAGTTTTGGAGGCTGAAAGTTCATTTGTAGCCCATAGTGAGTTGCACTTTGCTGAGGCAAAAACCACGGCTCTTAGTGGTTCAAATCTTCTAGGCAGTTTGAGAGAGAAAGATGGGCAGTCTTCTCCCGTGTGATATACAGTCTCAGAAATCCCATGGAGGGTCAGCTACGAGTCAGTTCTGCCTAAGGGGCTGTGAGATGATTGAGAAAGGTAACATAGAAATATCCATAGAAGATGGGAGTAAGGTTTATACACCGAGAGACTCATTCTAGTATGGTTGCTAGGGAAGAAAGGAGGAATAGATAATCAATAGATAATAAACACTCATTAAAGTGGGTAAAGAGAAAGACAATATGGAATGAATGGACATTGTGGGTATTGTTATTTATGTTGTGGAAAAATGTACATAAATGATTATTTGATAAAATAATATGCTTTGTAAACTTGCAAATAACAATTGTTGTTATATGCGTCAAGTAGCTTGCGACTCAAAGCAACCCTGTGTTCAACAGCCCTAAACTCTGCTCTGTCCTGCGCCAATCTTACGGTCTCTGACACACCCATCCCGATTACCCCAGTCACTGAATCAATCCACCTCATAGAGGGTCTTCCCCTCCTGCGCTGTCCCTCCACCCTCCCAAGCATGATGTCCCTCTCCATGGACCAATCCCTTCTTGCAACCTGACCATAGTATGTCAGATGAAGCCTCAGAATCCTTGCCTCCAAGAGCAGCCTGATTTAACCCTCTCTGTTCATTTTCTTAGCAGTCCATGGTATATTCAATGTTCTTCTCCAACACCACAGCTCAAAGGCATCAATTCTCCTTCTATCTTCCCTAGTCATTGTCCAGCTCTCTGATGCATAGCAAGTGATTGCAAAGATCATGGCCTGTATCAGGCGCACCTTAGTCTCCAGAGTGACACTATTGTTCTTCAGTACTTTGAAAAGAAAAGGAATGGCCATGCAGAGTCACTGTGCCAAAAAGATGTAATAAATATTTAACCATTTCAGTAAGTAACAGATTATCAAGATTCAATGATCCTGAAAACATTGGTTATTAAAAGAAAAAAAACCCTCCAGATTTTGATAGAATATTAAGATATTTCAATGCAACACCATAAGTATTCACTTATTTGTGCCAAGAAATTTGTAATAGCTACTTGGCCAACTGACTGGAAGGGATCCTGTCCATTTAAGAAATCAAACAATATTATCTTAATTAAATTTTATTTTCTTTACAATTTTTCCAATAATTTTAAAAATGGTTGGAACGCAGAAATCCAAGCCAGATTCAGAAGAGGAAATGGAACTGGGGATATTATTGCTGGTATCAAACGGATCTTGGATGAAGGCAGACAATACCAGAAAAATGTTTGCCCATGTTTTTATAAACTATGCAAAAGCATTTGATCATGTGTTTAATAGAAATTATGAATAATGTTGTGAAGGGTAAGTATTTCAGAACACTTCATTATGCTTATGTAAAACCTGTAGATAGCCCTAGAGACAGTCTTTCAAACAGAACAATGAAACACTGTGCAGTTCAAAATCAAGAAAGGTGTGCTTCAAGAGTGTGGGCTTTCACTCTACTTACTTTCTAGGCTGTATAAACCTGAAAATGTAGACTGTATGAAGATGATTACAGTGTTTGGATTAGAGGAAGGCTCCGTAAGAAGCTGATGGCAATCTTGCCTGATGAACATAAAGAGAACTTGAAGCACTTGCTGATATTTAAGAATGCTGAATATAGGCTGGATTGCCAGAAGAGCAATCCAATCTGTCTTGGAAGAATTACAGCCAGCATGTTCCTTAAAAGTAAGGATGGTTCAAGCAAGATCAACACCTCACTCCATATACAAAAACCAACTCAAGGGGGATCATGGACCTTGGACTAAAACCAAGGACTATAAACTTCATTAAAGAAAAGCTAGGAATAACGCTCCTAATCCACAACATAAACAGTCTTCCAAGTATCCTGAAAAACCTACAAACCAGGAGAAAATAAAGTTGATGAACGGGATCTTCTAAGAATCAAATTCCTATGAACATCCAAAAACTTCTCTAACAGGGTAAAAAGGGAAGCCACAGACTGGGAAAAAGTATTTGGTAATGACATATCAGATAAAGGACTTATATCCAGAATTTATAGAATGCTTGAGCACCACAACAAGATGAAGGTAAATAATCCAATAGAAAAAAGGGCACAGGATATGAACAGACTCTTCACCAAAGAAGACATTCAGATGGCTAACAAGCACATGAGGAAATATTCAAAATCCCTGGCTCTAAGTGACATGCAAATAAAAACAACTATGAGATATCATCTCACCCCAGGCAGAATAGCAAAATTTAACAGAACAGCAAGCAACAAATGCTCGTGAGGTTGTGGAGAAACTGGAACCCTTATTCACTGTTGGTGGGAGTGTAAAATGGTGCAACCACTGTGGAAGGTGGTGTGGTGCTTTCTCAAAAAGTTGCAAATAGAAATACCATTTGACCCAGCAATTCCACTACTGGGAATATACCCCAAATATACCATAACTGACATCCAAGCAGATATATGTACACCCATGTTTTCTGCGGCTTTGTTCACAATAGCAAGGAGTTGGAAACAACCTAAGTGCACAACAACAAATGAATGGATAGAGAAGCTGTGGTAGACGAAGCACAATGGAATACTATGCTGCATTGAAAAACAAGGAACTCATGCAATATTATTCAAAATGGGTGACTCTGGAGGACATTATGCTTAGTGAAGTATCTTAGTCACAAAAGGACAAATACTGCATGGTGCCACTATTTTAAAACAGGACTGACCTTGGGTTTGGGGAGAGACTGAGAAAGATGGGTTCAATAATGTATACTGCATTGAAACAGATGAGGGAGAAAATTGTTTAAAAGGGATATGTGTGATTAGGTATTTTTGTCATGACAGGAGTCTAGACCTGGGGGGAGGGATTGTAAAGCAATGAAAGAATTTTTCTTTTACTTTTCCAAAAAGGGCTGGGTAAGGGTAAAGTGCAACAATGAATGAATGGAAATCCAAAGACTAAATTTTTACAGAAATTAATAATAAATTTAGAGAAAATTTTAAAAAAAGTAAGGATGGTGAAGCTTCATCTTATAAACGTAGGGCAATGGTCTAGGCCCTGGAGAAGGACATCATGTTTGGAAATGGAAAGCATCAGCTGAAGGGAGGAAGACCCTCAATGAGGTTAATTGACACAATGACTGTGACAATGAGTTTAAGTGCCGCAGAGATTGTGAGGACCACAGGATTGGGCAGGCTTTGTTCTGTTGTATATAGGGTCACTTAGGAGCCAGAGCCTCAAGAGCATCTAATATCAGCATCACTTTCAGTATGAATTACACATTCACATTGTTGTTGTTGTTGTTATGTGCCCTCGAGTCGTTTGTGACTCATAGCGACCCTATGCACAACAGCCCTAAACCCTGCTCTATCCTGTGCCAATCGCA
>NW_006399860.1:1917636-1920369 GCF_000299155.1 Elephantulus edwardii
AGACATTCTTCTGGTATTCTCTGCTTTCAGCTAAGATCCATCTAACATCAGCTACAATATCCCTAGTACCACGACCCCTTCTAAACCCAGATTGGACTTCTGGCAGTTCTCTGCTGATATACTGTTTCAATCGTTTTTGGATAATCTTCAGTAGAATCTTGCTTGCATGTGAAATCAATGCTACTGTTCTGTAGTTTCCACACTCAGTTGGGTCACCCTTCTTTTTGTTCCCACTTTCACATAGGGAAAACAGAAGTCCTTACAGCTGGGCCAATAAGGAGTATTATGATAAATGGAGGAAAGTTTGAACGGTTTAAGAATTTAGTTTTGCTTGCGTCAACACAATAGCAGCAGTGAAGGAATAAAAAAACCCAGTTGTGCTGGATAAATCTGATGCAAAACACATCTTTACTGTTAGTTGTTGTTGTTATGTGCTGTTAAGTCTAGTAGGACTCATAGCAACCCCATGGACAACAAATCTGAACCTTGTCTTATCCTGGGCCAATTTCACACTTTCTGACACACTAGAGCCCATTGCAGCAGTCACCATCTGGATCCCCCTGGTAGAGGGTCTTGCTCTCCTTCACCAACCCTCTACCCTTCCAAGCATTGTGTCCTTCTGCAAGGAATAGCCCCTTCTAGCAACATGCCCAAGGTATGTGAGGTGATGCCCCACCATTCTTGTCTCCAAAGGGCACTCTGGCTACACTATCTCTAAGACATATATTTGTGTGTTCTTTTGGCAGTCCATGGGATGGTCAGTGTTGTTCTTCAACACCACAGCATTGATCCTTCTCCTGCCATCTTTCACATGCTAAAAAACAAAGGTGTCACCTTGATGGTCATACTGTCTCTGATCTAAGCCATGTTTTTAGTCACCTCACAACATGTCCACATTAGACAATGACTGAAGATGACTGAAGATGACTGAAGATGAATGAAATGTCTTTGAATTACAATGTTGTCAAACAATGTCGACTGTGTAATAGACTGCCAGTGGAAAGAACAAATCTATCTTGGAGGTTATCAGAAGGGACTAATCCCTGGAGGAGAACATCATCTGATAAAGTAGATGGCTAGTTCACTGGTGGCCTAGTGGCAAGAAGCTGCACTGCAATCCTGAAGGCACGTGGTTCAAACCACCAGCTGCTGTGCGGGAAAAGGATGAACAATCTCCTCCTGTGAGATTAACTGCTGCTGAAAACCTGCCGGAGGGTCAGCTATGGGTCGGTTTCAATTCAACAGTACACAACAACAACAACAGTAATGCAAAAGAGGAAGATTCTCCACAAGATAGATTGACACAATCACTGTGGAAATGGACTTAAACAGAGCAACACTTGTAAGGATGGCATAGGGCCAGGCAGTATTTTATTCTGTCATTTAGAATGCACTTAGAGGCCCCTAATTGTGACAACATACAAAAAGATAAGACAAAGCATATGTATACAGATAAAAATTTATTAAGTACTACCAGGGGTGATAGGGAGAGAAGAGGCATTAGCAATGTTGGAAAAATAACTTTAAATGAGGATAGGATCATACTGCCAATTATTGTAATTGATGTAAATAAATTGCACACCCTGTAAAAATCAGAATTGCTAATATTGCTATAATAGATATAATCACAACATAAGCCAAACCAACAAAAAAGTAGCTGCTAATACATATACAACCATAAACCTTAAATGATTCATTTCCTTAGATTAGAGTTATAATTTATTGGTGGTGATGGTGGTGGTGTTATGTGTCGTTGCGTCACTTATGACTCATAGTGACTCTATGTACGACAGCCCTAAACCCTGCTCTATCCTGTGCCAACCTCTCTATCTCATCCTGATTACCCCAGTCACTGAATCAATACACCTCATAGAGGGTCTTACCCTCCTGCGCTGTCCCTCTCCAAGGACCTGTCCCTCCTTACAACATGTCTAAAGTATGTCAGATGAAGTCCCAGAATCCTTGCCTCCAAGGAGCAGCCTTGTTTAACCCTCTCCAGGATGAATCTGTTTGTTTTCTTGGCAGTCCATGGTACATTCAATACTCTTCTCCAGCACCACAGCTCAAAGGTGAGTCCCAGTTAATTGCCCTAATAACATGAGTAGTGTTTGACTTGTAATGTATCTCCCAGTTCATTGTATAGTGCTTGTTGTTGTTGTTGTTATGTGCCGTCGAGTCGCCTGCGACTCACAGCGACCCTATGTACAACAGCCCTAAACTCCGCTCTGTTCTGTGCCAATTGCACTGTCTCTGACACTCCCATCCTGATTACCCCAGTCACTGAATCAATCCAGGGCCTTAAAACTTTGTATGCAGCCATCTAAGGCACATCAGGTCCTCTGTTCTTCAGGAATGATAGAGAAAGAAGGAGCATAAAGAACAGGATGAGAAAACGGAATGTGTGGCATATTGCCTCCATGACGAACTGCTTTGCCCCCATGAGACAAGAAGAAATGGATATTACCTGGCTACCATTTCTGGACATTCTGATCCAAGTGCCTACAGAAGAATCTTGATTAAAAGGGGGGGGAAATGTAAAACAATTTAAAATTCTGTTTGGACTCTAGACTTTCTGGAGCAATAGAGCCTGGATAAGCCCCTGAAACCATTGTCTTGAAATAATCTTTAAATCTTAAAAAAAAAATTCTGAAAATAGCCCTTGAAATCTTCTTAATACCAAAAAATAGTTTAACTTAATTAATAAAAGAGATCTTATATATAATATATAAATAA
>NW_006399860.1:1924439-1925545 GCF_000299155.1 Elephantulus edwardii
AAGGGTTAAACTGGGTGGCTCCTTGGAGGCAAGGATTTTGAGGCTCCGTCTAACATACTTTGGACATGTTGTGAGGAGAGACCAGTCCTTGGAGAAAGACATCATGCTTGGGGGGTGGGGGTGGAGGGACAGCGCAGGAGGGGAAAGCCCTGTATGAGGTAGATTGATTCAATGACTGGGGCAAATTGGGATGGGAGTGTCAGAGACAGTGTGATTGGCACAGGACAGAGCAGAATTTAGGGCTGTTGTACAAAGGATCACTATGAGTTGTAACCGACTCGATGACACATAACAACAACATTATTGTTGTTGGGTACCATTGAGTTGGTACTGATTCATAGTTGACCCTCATAGCTTTTCAGAGACAGTTAATTGCACGAGAGAAGATTGTCCATCCTTCTCCCATGAAAGGAATGTATGATTAGGTATTATTTGCACGACAACAGTACAGAATAAAAGGTTCATAGCAAAGTGGACTGGGCAGGGGGTGGAGAAAGGAGAAAAATTGTGCAACAATGAAAGAATCTTTTTAAAGAGTAAAAGTGATCTTGGGATAGTATCGAGGAAAACGTGCAACAATGAATGAATGGAAATCCAAGTTATCTGTAAATTTTAAAGTATTAATGAAAAATAAAAAACAATTTAAAAAACTGGAAAAAATTTAAAACTGACAAGTAAGTTTTTGAAAGCCTTTTAAGTATATCTCAATCAGCTTGGCTCTGGGGATCTACATTTTCAGTTGTAAATTTCATGAAATTTGAAATAAAAAATAAAACTCACCATCATTGAATTGATTCTGATTGCTAGCAGTTCCACAGGTGACTATAGTTTCTGAGGTAGACTTCCACATCTTTCTCTTGTGGAGCCGCTGGTCAGTTCAAACTGCCAATCTTTCAGCTAGCACCAAAATGCTTTAACCACTGCACTACCTTGTGTCCTTATTGAAATATAGATAGATGCCTATTAAACATTCTTTATATTAATCTATAGCCAAATTGAAATGTGGTCCACATACAAAATACACATGACTTACAAAGGAATGTAGCATGTTAATTATTAATAAAAGTGATATTTTGGGGGGAGAGGGCTGGGTGGGGAGAGAAGTG
>NW_006399860.1:1925645-1932430 GCF_000299155.1 Elephantulus edwardii
AGCTGATTGGATTTGGCCTCACATTAAAAAAAGGCTCTAGGGCTCAAGGGTCTGCAACCCTCAGATATGGTTTTAATTGTTTTCAGTGAAACATTCTTTTAAGTAGTATAGCACTGGTCTGTCAATTTGCTGTACAGAGATAACTGATTGTCACTGATGTGTCAAATGTGATAATGATTGCCCATGGTGGACAGTGTTTGGTGGAGTTCTCAAATACAACAAGCTTGGAAGCGGAAATGATATCCACTTCTGAAATAGCTTGCCTTTGGAAGCTCAGAGGAAGATAAAAGTTATGTGTGTTCAGGACTTCTGTTTATAGGGTCCCTGTGAGTCAACAGCACTTGACAGCAACAGAACTAGTTTAATTAGAAAATTCATATACACTGTTTTTTACGCTGGATTTTCCCCATTTCCTTAACCTACCACTCCTTCCACCTGTCAAATTGTGTGACACTATGATTAACACCCCCCCCCATCCTCACCGCTCTGCTTCCAACCTCCCCACCTTAGATCCTCAAACTCATTTTACTAGTTATCTATTTCTACAGTAAGGTCTTTTACAGTATTTGTCCTTATGGGACTGAGTTAGTTCACTTAGCGTTATACTTTTTTGAGAACTATATACACAGGATCAAACTGACAATAGCAACATGAAAGATTAGATAGGAACCTTAGGAGGCAGGGAGTTTATGATAATAGAGGAGAAACAACTTGGAAAAGGAGCACAAGAGTGGTTGAATAACTCGATGAATAATCAGTGTACAAGTGATTGCACATTGAAATGGTGTATATTCTTGACAACAACAAAATAAGTTTTTCAAAAATATTTACTTAAAATATGATTGCCACATACATGCACTTGTAGATTATTTTCCCATGACTAGTATAAATTACCTCAAAAAACAACACAAATTTATTTTAAAATTCTGGAGGTCAGGTGTCTGAAATCAGTTCACTGGGTTGGAATCAGGACCATACTCCCTCTGGAGGCTGTTAGAAGAATCGATTTTCTTGCCCTTTCTAACTTCTAAATCCTCATTACTTCTTGCATTCTTTGGCTTCTTCCTCTATCCTTTAACCCAAGGGAACTCTGGTGGCCTAATTGGTAAGGAGTTATTCTGCTATCCCAAAGATAGCTCTTCTCTAATGGTTCAAATCCACCATCAGTTCTGCAGAATAAAGATGGACAATGGACAATCTCCTCTCGTGATTTATAGCTTTGGAATACCTACAGAGGGTCAGTTATGTAGATAGTCTCTGCAGGAGAACTACATGGTACCCTGCTTCCATATAGATGGATAGCTCTTCCATAAAGATGGAAATATTGTGCTTTATTCTGCCCCGTAGGCTCAAAAACTCAGTCTAGTGGATAAGGGGTTGTGCTGCTGTCCCAAAGGCAGCCTTACAAGAAATATGGGCAGTCTCCTCCCACGTGACTTCCAGCCTCTGAAAATCTGCTGGAGGGTCAGCCATGAGTTGAGGTGAGACATGGGATCACTATAAAACAAGCGGGACTTGACAGCAGTGGTTTGTTTTTAGTTTTGAACCTTTACAGGAATAAAGATGGGCGCAGCCAAATGGATCTGAACCAGCAATTTTTCACTTAGTAGCCAAGCACCGGGACTCTCCCATAAAGAGTTACACTCTAGAAAATTCTACAAGGCAGTGAAATTTGTCTTGATAGCACCTAACAATCACAACAAAGGGAAGTTCTGGTGGCCTAGAGTAAGGGGAGCTGTGACTGCCATTCCAAAGGCATGAGCTTCCAAACTACTGGCTGATCCATGGGAGAAAGATGGGCAGTATCCTCCCTTATGATTTACTTTCTCTGAGAACCTGCTGGAGGGCCAGCTATGAGTTAATTCCAACTTGATTGTACATCACAACAACATAAGGTATAAATAGAGCTTTCAGTGCACCAATTAATGTGTTGCATTGCTAACCAAAGGGCTATTCATCTCTTTTAGTTCAAAACCACCAGCCCCTTTTTGGGGCAACCTCTTGGATTTATGGATTTACAGCCTTGGGGAGCTCTGGTGGCCTAGTGGCATGAAGCTGTGCTGCAATCCTGAAGGTGTGCAGTTCAAATCTACCAGATGCTCCACTGGAGAAGGAGGGGCAATCTCCTCCTGTCCCAGTCAGATCTGATTTGACAGTACACATCAAGTTAAAAAACAAAACAAAAATGAAAAAGCAAAACCAAACCAAAAACACCAATACCAACACCCCATCCCCACCCCCCACCCCCAACTCAACACAAAAACCCAAGATTTACAGCCTTGGAAATCTTGGTAAAGGGTCGTTTTGAGTCAGAATCAATTTAACAACAAGGTCTTTTACTTTTTGGTAAGGCATAAAGGTAATTTTATCCAAATCCACTGACTAATTATAAATTTTTGTACTGAGTCAGATTCAGCAATCAACAATCACACTTTTTTAATTTAACACTTGTTTGTGTTTTAAAACTTATTTTTTAAATAGCAATGCATGATATTTTATAGTTCAGCATATCATGTTTTAAGCGTGTCAATCACATTTTTAATAATTCTTTTGAAATCGTGTTCAACTCCAT
Organism: Elephantulus edwardii; assembly: GCF_000299155.1. Taxonomy (NCBI): domain Eukaryota; kingdom Metazoa; phylum Chordata; class Mammalia; order Macroscelidea; family Macroscelididae; genus Elephantulus; species Elephantulus edwardii. Next base: position 1,928,218 of record NW_006399860.1, read on the forward strand.
GGCAATCAACAACAACAATACAAACTTTCTCAAATAATTTATTTTTGTGTTATATACCTGGGCCAGTTATCTAAAGTGAAAAGTGACTGAAATTAAAAATAAACACCAACATTCTTGGCCGTTAGACTTTCTAAGAATAATTACTGGGATTAACGAGAAGCTCCAAATTCTATCATCTCAATGAAGAAAAAGTGAAACTGAATCCACTGCCATCACATAAATCCCAGCTCATATTACCCCTCCATTGGGTTTCTGAGACTATAAACCTTTGAAGGAGGAAACTTCATTTATTTTATTTTATTTTTTTCTTTAAAGGGCCTTATGGATTCCAACTACAAACCTTTCTGTTTGGAGATTATGTTACCAATTCGGGGTGGAGGGAGAAGAATATTACATTTTCTTTTTAAAATAGAGTTGCACGATTTGGTGGGTGGAGGAGATGGTGGTAAAGGAAATGGAAAGGATCATGGGGACCTGAAAAAACCAGGGTGATGATGGAAATGGTCCAATGGTGATTAATTTCATAAAACATAATGCATGGGAATGATTGTATGAAGCACAATGCAAATGAAGAATACTATGAAACACAATGTTTATGAACTTTGTAAGCAAACCAATATAAAAGAATTTTTTACTTGTGCTTTATTGACTATAATATGAATATTATTATAATATTACCAAGATAGTAAACTATGTGTTTCATTACAAGTCATTGACAACATTGAGATGACATTGATATTACATTCTATTGCTGTAATTATTATATTACATTATATTAATATAACATTGAGATAACATTGATAACATTGTTGCTCCAATTGTGGCTGTGTTGACTGAGTTGACTGAAACTCATAGCAACACTATGAACAACGAACCCTGCCCCATCCTGTGCTACCCTCACAATCTCTGTCACGCTGGAGCCTATTGCTACAGCCACTTTGTCAATCCATCCAGTTGAGGATCTTTTTACTTTCTTCAACTCTCAAACCTTCCAAGCACAATGTCTTTCTTCAATGTGGGCCCTTCCCAATAACAAGCCCAAAGATTATGAAATGAAGTTTCACTGTCCTTGCCTCTAAGAAGCACCCTGGTTGTACTTCTATATAATAATATTTTAAAAAATTTAAATATTTTAAAAAGGGCGGCTGTGAATGGCAAACATGCTTTAGGAAACTATTGTCAGGGACCTCACACTCCAATTTTATTTTCTATTAGAAGAATTAAATGGGGCTGGTATTTGGCTAAAGCAGAGGTACGAAACAAGTAGTTCCAAAATAAACATTGAAGCTCCCAATATCTGCTTGTTGAGGGGGTTGAGGATCTTTGGTGGCCTACATCCATAGGGAGTCGTGCTGCCAACCCAAAGGCTGTGCCTCTCTGGTGGTTCAAATCTGCCACGCCACAGAAGATGGACATTCTCCTCCCACACAGCTTGCAGCCTTCATTGGAATGTCAACTAGGAGTTGATTCTGATTTGACAGCAGTGAGTGAGATGAAGGAAGTTAAAACATGTCCCTACCTTTTGACAAAACTATTTAAACAAGTAGACTGGGTAAGTTCTTCTCCTTACTTAAAAAAAAATTGATAAATTATTTCAGGTAGAACATCAAGTTCAAGGTTGTTTTAAAATAAAAATTGTTTATCTTTTAGCTACTGATCAGGTATTCATTGTTCATTTATTTGCTGATTGATTAATTCATCACATCTGTACTAAAACCAACAAGATTGGTAAAATTCTTGGCCCCATGGAACTAGCATTCTTTTCTCTAGCATTCTACAGCAAAAGAGAAATAAGTTGGCAATAATTAAGCATGAAAGATGGGCAATCTCCTTCCATATGATTTACAGCCTCCTGAAAACCGGCTGGAGGGTCATCTACAAGTCTGTTCCAACTTGACAGCTATGAATTTTGGTGTTGGGTGTTTGGTTATTTTAAATGAAAGCCCAGTAATGCACTAAGCTGTCAGGGCCCCTTATGAACTCAGAGAACATGGTTCTATGTTTCCTAGCAGTGAAAACAGCGTTACGTTATGTGATTTGTGGTGTCCACAAGATACAAGCAAACATTTTAAAAAATACTTTGCAGACAAAAAGCTTTGCTTGTTCTAAGAACTGAGAAAATGTCATTCTTATGAAATCTGTGAAAGTTTTGTGTTTGGCTAAACATAAATTGTGATTTTCAGCATACTATGTACCTCTTTACTTAGAAAGCAGTATAAGATTTGTTGTTGTTTGGTGCTGTCAAATCGAATATAATTCTTGGTAATATATAACCTTGCTCTATCCTACACCATTGTCACAAAGTCTGTCATGATCAAGCCTGTTGTTACAGTCATTATATAAGTCCATTTAGTTGTAGTCTTTCTTTCTCTGACCTTTCCCAGCACAATGTCTTTTTTCAGACTAGTCCCTTCTGACAACATGTCCAAAGTACATAAGACAAATTCTCTCTATCATTGCCTCTAAGTGTACTCTAGTTGTACTTCTTCTAAGACAGATTTGCTTGTTCTTTCAGCACTTCATGTACTCTTTGCCAACAACCACATTGAAAAGTATCAATTCTTCTTCAGTTTTCTTTATTCAGAGTCCAACTTTAAGATGCATAGGAGGTAAATAAGGCACACCTTAGTCTTTAAACTGACATCCTTACTCTTTAGCACTTTGAAGAGATTCTTGACCTCAGATATCCCCCAAGTGCAACACATCTTTTGATTACTTGACTGCTGGATATTTATTGTGGATCCAAGGAAAATGAAATTGTTGATAACTTCAATCTTTATCTTTTTTATCTATTTGTACAGTGGCAAGGACTTTTGTTTTCTTGATGATGAGTTATGATCCATATTGAGGGCTGGAGTCTTTGATCTTTAGTAAGTGCTTCAAGGCTTCTTCACTTTCTGTAAGCAAAATTGCAGCATCTGGTTAACATAGATTTTTTTTTTGTCTTTTCCCAATCCTAATGCCACATTCTTCTTCCCATGGTTCAGCTTCTCAAATAATAAAATCAGCATACAAATTGAATAGGTGTGGAGAAAGGATACAACCTGGACACGTACCTCTCATGATTTTAAACCATCCTCTGCTCTGTTTCAATAGCTGATCTTGATCTATGTATAGTTTTCCCATGAGCATAATTAAGTATTCTGGGATTCCTATTCTTCTCAATGTTAATCATAATGTGGTATGATCCACACAGTCAAATGCATTTGCGTAGTCTTTAAAACACAAGCACTGATAAACAAAGAAATCATAAAATATTATACAAAATGGGTGACCCTGGAAAACATTATGCTGAGTGAAATATCTCAGTCACAGAAGGACAGATATTGCACTTCTGTCATAAAACAGGACTCACATGGGGGTTGCAGGGAAACTAAGAAAAGAGGGGTTAAGTAATGAAAACTGCATTGAAACAGATGAGGGAAAAAAACTGTTTAAAAGGAATATTATTATTAACTTTGAGTCTATCCCACCTGAATTTCAGAACCATCTCAGAAACAGGTTTGAGGCCATGAACACTAATGAGCGAAGATCAGATGAGTTGTGGGAGTATATCAAAGGTATCATCCAGGAAGAGTGCAAATGGTCATTGCAAAGACAGAAGAGGAAGAGAAAACCAAAATGGATGTCAGAAGAAACTCTGAAAATTGCACTGGAGCACAGAGAAGCCAAAGCACAAGGAAGAATTAAAGATACTAAAGAGTTGAATAGAAGATTTCAAAAGGCAGCACGGGATGACAAAGCAAAATATTACAATGAAATGTGCAAGGAGTTGGAGTTAGAAAATCAAAAGGGCCGGACTCACTCAGCATTTCTTAAGCTCAAGGAATTGAAGAAGAAATTCAAACCTCAAGTTGCTATAATCAAGGATGATTTTGGCAGATTATTAAATGATCCAGAAAGTATTAAAAGAAGATGGAAAGAATATACTGAGTCACTGTATTGAAAGGAATTGGCAGACACATAAGAATTTCATGAAACAACATATGAGCAATAGCCTATGGTGATGAAAGAAGTAGTTCAGGCTACTTTGAAGGAAATGGCAAAAAATAAGGCCCCAGGAATAGATGGTATATCAATTGACATATTTCAGCTAACAGATGCTGCCCTGGACGTGCTCATCAAGTTGTGCCAAGAAATCTGGAGAACAACCACTTGGCCAACTGACTGGAAGAGATCTATATTTGTTCCCATTCCAAAGAAGGGTGACCCA
>NW_006399860.1:1934680-1949010 GCF_000299155.1 Elephantulus edwardii
TTTATTCATTGTTGCACTTTTCTCCTTGCCGACCCACTTCCCCCAATTTGCTCTTCTCTTTGAAAAGTAAAAGTAAAATTCTGTCATTGTTATATAATCCCTCCCTCCACGTTCACTTCACTATGCAGCCTTTGTTCTGGACCCTTGTCATGGCAATACCTAACCATATATCCCTTTTAAACAGTTCTCTCCCTTAAAATTTTTCAGTTACATGTGAGTCTGGCTTTCATTTTCAACTGGACAACTCTGCTCCATTGTAGAACTCAAGAAACTTTCCTGGAGGAGATTACTTCTTTATTTGTACACAACTGTCTCTTGGCCAGTTGGAGAGACTCAATTACTTCCTGTAAACTGGGGTTACAAACCAGCTTCGGATGGGTCAGTCATGTCCAGCAGAAATAAGGGTAGAAGATAATAGTTTCCTATCAAAGATGGTGACCAAGCTTGTGCCTTTGAATGTGGATGGCCACCATCTTTTGCTTCCTATGTTGTGCTCTTATCAACTTCCACACAAGAGATTTGGTTCTTGTTCTGCATATATACTGCCCTGGCTTCTTTAGGCCAGGTCATGACTGAACTGTTTGAACTCACTCAAAATCCTGTTGATAATGTGGTTGGGATTCTTTTGACACTTCTTTTTTCAGACGGAATACTAATTTATTTTGTTAAGCAAATACAATCCTCTAAAAAATATCACCACCAACATTTAAATGAACAGTGTTTTCTTTTTCAGAGCCCAAATCCTTTCTTGTTTAGAAAATTACTCCAGGGACCAGACATTGTTGTGGAGATAAGCTAATAAGAAGTGGTTAGATTATGTCCTCTGGTGAATATATAATGATCAAGGGCAATAAAGCCAAAAGACATCAGTTTCCAGTCTCTGCTTAGATTACCTCTTTTTTTCTGAGTGGCATTTACCACCTAATTGGAGAAAATGAGGAAAAGAGATCCTCTGACAAGAAATAATACCATGAGAAACAATATGAGACTATTTATAGGACCCACAAATATATTCCTCACACAGTCACTGTCATCGAGCCTGAACCAATTAATAGCTGTTCTTTCATTGGGTTTCTGAAGCTGTAAATTGCACAGGAAGAGATTTCTCACCTTTCTGCCTTGAAAACACTGGTGGATTAGAACCACCAGTGAGGTGCAAATTTTGGGTTAACAATGAAACGGTCTGTGAATATCCATCTGAGCTCACTCTTCAAAGCATATGTTGTTGTTGTTGTATACCACTGAGTCACAACCAACTCATAATGGACCCTCCAGCAAGAAGTTTTTATAGGTAGTTAATTGCAGGAGAGATTAGCCTCATTCTCCTGCAGAGTAATTGGTAGATTTGAACTATGCTTTTGGGTTTGCAGCACTACTCCTACTACAAATATGTAGAGAAAGAGAAATCCCTTGTAGTTTGGGGGATATTATATCATCATTATTATTATTTTGTATGTATATACTTTTAAAAAGTTTTTTGGGTTTTGTTCTCATTCACATTGTTTTCATACAATCATTTCCATACATTATGTCTTATTATATCATCATCATTATTATGCAATATTTATTCTATATTTATCTTGCTTTTTAGTTTACAAATTAATTTTTAGAGTAATGTGACTTAGCGGGTGGGGGGTGTCCCCTAAGAGTGGTTCTCCCAGGCCTTTTTAGTGAAGCCCATCCACTTTGGATCAGACATCATCTTTGCATAATGGGGATTTTTGTTATTGTTGTTTTGGTTTTGTTGCAAAACTTATTATTACAGTGAAGGAAAAACTATAATAAGCAGAGGAACACACTTCACAATGGAGAGAGGAGAGAGAAAAAAAAAAGGATCTCAATCTCAGTTTTTTCCTAGGAGAAATTCTGAGCACACATTTGAATCTCCATGCTTGTTGCTAATCATGGTAGGGTGTCTGGGTCAGTTTTTGTACACAAACCTGAGCTTTATCAGGACTCTACAGGAATTGTTTAAATAAATCTTCAGCATAAAAGGGTCTTATTTGTTGGGAAGGAGTGTGAAGAAGCTCAAGACAGTTTTATAAATGCTGACAGCAAGTAAGCACAAATTGTATGCAAATGCAATCCCTTTGGGCATGTAATATTGAGTCCTTGGTAATAGCACTTTATTAATTGGTACTTGTGAGGGTCACAGAGAGAGCAACTCGTGACTAAGGCAGCTAGTACGAACTGGCACAACCTTTTGCATTAAAGTTACACAAAGCTTTTTAACTTTTGTCCCAAGATCTACATCTGGAAATATAATGTGAGGGAGACAATTTCCTCTTTGCTTGGGGTGTCCAGTACTCTCACAGGGACAGTAATCAGTGGTGGGAAAGGTACTACTGTCACAGTCCAAATGCAAACATGTTGCCTTTGAGCCAGAAGCAACTCTCAGCTGATGCTCCATTGGGTTTCTGAGGCTGTAAATTGCACAGGAGGAGATTGCTCATTTTTCTCCCCTCAGAGCAGAAGGTAGAGTCAAACCACCTGCCTTCAGGTTGGTATATGTGGAGGCAAAAAGAATCTAAACCAAGCCCACTGCCATAGAGTCTGTTCTGACTCAAAGTGCCCCTCCCTTGGATTTCCAAGGCTGTAAATATTTATGGAATGAAACTTCTCATCTTTCTCCCTTAAAGTAGCTGATGTATTCAAACCACTGACCTTTAGCCCAATGCCTTATACACGATGCCACCAACACTCATTAAATCAATATAAGCCTGAAGGAAAATTTTAGGGCAAAGCAAATTTTAACACTTAGGAGTAGTGTAGGTATTTACTGATGTTACAAATCCCTCATCTTCCTTAATGGGCCTTCTTATTTGACAACAGCAACAAGGTGAATAAGAGTGAAAAGGAATGACCATCAGGGTTAAGGGAAGAACATGTATGATGAAGGGTGGCTTTTTGTAGAAAGTACCTTATGTTATAGTTTTAATTTTCTCCATTAAGGTGTTGAAGGGGAAAAAGAAAACCATCCTAAAAATACAACAAACCATAAAATTACACCCTTTACTTACATGCTTAGCCTTTTTTGTTCCTCTGTTCACTTTCCCCTTGTGGATAACAGTGGTTATGTTGAGAAGTAGATTATTATACCAACACATTAACTACCAGAGTCAGTAAGGCTAGGTCACTATGAAAAAAGACAGACAGACTGATGTTTATCTGAGTCCATTTGGAAGAGTTTTGGCAAACACAAAATTTAATGTATATTAATATTTCCCCTCCCCCTGCCATAAGCAAAGCACAGTAGCATGGAAAGTGTTTTCTTCATCTTGCCATGTTGATCTGTAAGTCACAGCCTCTTTTCTCCCCATTAGGGGTCCTGGTGATGACAAAGACACTTCACTGTGTAAGCTTCTAGAATGCTGGCAGAGCTAGAGGACTGGACACCATCACGGCTGGGTTGGGTCCTGGCTTTTGAATGTGGATCATTTGCAGTTGTGCATTGTCTGGGAGGGGCAGAGGGGAAACTGTGGAGCTGTGATCCCATGACCTTGCTTCCTGCATATGATATTGTGCTATTTGGGGACATTTTCAACCAGGCATTCATGTGTTATATCTTCTTCAAGGAGAGAGTCATGTCCAGGCTAGTGGTACTCCAAAGTGAAATGTGTACACTGTGGGCTTGCAAACAAGAAAATGTTAGAATTGACCTTTATGTTTCTATCACATATTTGTCCGTTTATTTATGCATTTATTTTGCATGTGTCTCATAACACACCTAGTGTAGGGACAAAGTGGCCCTTCGCTACAGTCCTGGGGTTAAAAAGGCTCTGAAAACCAGAAGTCATTTTGTCACTCATTTGGTAGCTCAGGCTGCTCTGAATGGATGTGCAGCTATGTGCAGTGTTTGTTTAATCCAATTAGTGCAAATAATCAGGCTACTCACACATTTCTGTACAGTTATTTTACTGTGTATCACACAGCGTATGCTGCCTCAGACCCTCACTGGGCATGCGCTAATAGAATGGGTGGTATGTCTACACTATTCCCCTTCAGAATTAAGAAAGATTCTGACTTCTGGAACAGATTTGGTGTTGAGGCTTTTGGATGAGGGCTGTGGAACTTGTGCCAGTTACACTATGCTCACTCCAACTCATAGTGAATTACATTCTATAGGCTTTTCAATGGCTGATTAAAAATAAAGCAGGTTGCCAGGCCTTTCTTCTGAGGCATTCCTAGGTGGACTTAAACCTGCAGCCTTTCATTTAATTGCTGAACACATTCACCAAGTTTGTACCACAGCAGGGTCACCCTTTGGCCTGTAGTTGTGTGTTGTGTGCCGTCAGGTTGGATGGAGCCAAGAGTCAGCTTGAGTTGGTTCCCACTTGATGGTACACAACAATATAACAATATAGCTGAGGCTATAGGTCACACGAGTGGAGATTGTCCATTTTTTTCTCTCACAGAGCATGCACAGCTCCTTATCATTAGGGCACAAGGGCTCTGATAGTTGTATAGTTTAGAAATGAATAAAGACATGCTCATTGAAAGTGCAGGAAAGAAAAAGTTCTTGTAGCTCTAGGGTCCTGTGATCAAAGCACCTTTAGTCCACAGCACCAGCCATGATGACCTTGACCTTGACCATATGGGGACCTTGTAACTCCTTGGGCAGGTCAGGCAGGCTTTTACTGTGGCAACCATTGATTGCCCAGCTTATGTTAACAGAGGGAAGGACAGGAAAGAGAAACGACAGACCTGAGGCAAAAAGAACATAATAGTCTCCTTACCTTTGTCGGAAAGATACTGTGGTCCAGATGTGACCAGATGTAAAACTCATGGCTGAATTGTAGCCATAAATTATTTTTCTATTCCTTTAAAACATTGTGATTTTTTGACAGTTAATGGAAGCAATTATGCACATTTTGAATTAAACAGAGAGAGAGAGAACAAGAAAGGGCTAAACAGAGAAGAAAGCGAGCTGTGGATTTCCAGCAGAGAGGGGACATCCAGTGTGTCAGCATCTTAACCCTCTTGTTGTAAGTGTTGAAATCACAGTCACAAGAGCGAGGGTTGTAAGGAGCATCCCTTAACTTTTTAAAGTCCAGGCCTTATCCTGTTTATTTTATTCTTCAGCACCAGAAAGCATAGGGAAATGAACTTGGCCAACTCGAAAGGATTTTGCAGACCAACTTTTATTTCATTTGTCTTTGTGTCAAAGATGCTGAGGGCAACCTGGATCCCTTTCCAACATGGGGCTGGGCGTTTGTTGTGTTATTTACATCGGAGTGGAATGCCCTGTCCTGTGTTTGCTCCAGGAGTTGTTTTGGGTCGGCTCTGGGGACATCGGGTGTCACGCTGACTCTAGTAAGTAATGCCGGTGGCACAGGTAGATGGATCTGACAGGACCAAGGACTAACAGCGTCTCGGCCGCTTTTCTCCAATGAAGGCTATCCATCAGCGCTCGGAATCTGCTGGAGCCGAAGAGGGTGACAAGGAAATAACATCCCTTTCTCTTCCACCGACAGGGGTAATAACTCCTCACTCCCTAGGGACAGATTGTAAAAGCCAATAGCCAGGAGCTGTGAAGCAGGGAGGGTAGAAGAATTGAAAATTAAAGAGGGAGTGGAAATTTTGCGTAAGGCTTTAGTGAGACTGAATAAACCATCAAACGTCGGTCTTTTAATTGCCTGGCTGGCGACATGGGGGTTTTGGGTAAATGTTCATTTTGATTGCTTATTTTCTGCCAATTGTTCTAAGTCTTGTGTGTTACATGGATGCGGGTGGAGGCTTTATGTGTAGGTTTTACTAGTCAGTGCTGCAATGTGCTTAATATCTGGGTATTTTTTCCAAGTCCTTTTTGTAAAGTGCTTATTGAGGATGTATTTTAAGATGACTCTCCAAAGGCAGATGCTCTGAGCACAGAGTTCTTCCAGTGTTTAATATGATGTCTTTATTTCCTCTTGCAGTCCTGCGTATTTCTTGCAGTGACACACGACAATATCCCGTCGATGTGTCTCACGTGCGCTGTTTTTCTCAGTAGTTAATAGGCATTTCCACTTTAGCATAACCTTCAGAACGACTTGGGCATCCTCTGGACAACAAATGGATAGTAGATCATTCTTGAGGTCTGTTCTGGCATCAGGAGCGTCTGGCTCCTGGCAAACCAGCAAATGAACGAGCCGAGGGGCCAAATGGTGCCTTGAATGAAACGTAGCACAAAAAGAGAGAGGAAAGTTTTGAGAAAGATCATGCCTTTTCGAAAAGAGATGCCTCGCAGCGGCACCTGCTTTTAGGGGAAACACGCTTATTTTCGTTTTAAACGAGGGCTGCTGGTGTTTAGTTAAATCTCCTGCGGGCTCAGTTCACTGAAGGTGACAGGAGGGCTGGCAAGGGGCTCAGTGGAGAACTAGACGCGACAGTAAATTTCTCCAGCAGCGACAGGAGATCTTGTTATAGGAGTCAGAGTGGGGGTCAGGGCAGAGCCTGTTGATGATTGAGGAAAAGAGAAGTAAATTCATTCTGCTTCAGGCACTTTGTCAAGTGCCAGTAGCTTACCATTGAGAACTAGTCACCCGTTCTAGGCTTACGGCCCTAGAGGTCACTCATTTGCTATAAATCATAGCGCGGCAGAGGCGCCCTAACCTATTGCCACTCGGGGAGGAAATAAAAAAGAAGAACGCTGCTTGCCGGATGGAAATGACTCCGAATATCCCACCACATGTTGCTGTTTAATGCAATATGTGGGTAGATATTGATCTCCAGAATCAAGTCATTAAAATGTGCAGTTTTTGTTTATTGGACTGAAGCAATTAAATGGTTCAGTTATGCCAGACCTTACCTTTTCTGATGAAAACTATTGATTTCTTGCCACAGCTTTATAAGCGACAATGTTTTTGATTACTCTTGACAAACCTCCTTGGAGTGTTAATTAAAATTGTACCAGATGAGCAGGTGTGGGAGATCATTAGATCGGCCAGAACCGCACATCTCGGCTTCATATTCTGCTGCCTTGCATAATGAATAGGGCACAAGAGGGGGAAACAATATCTTCATCAGCAGAATTAGCATCTTCACTTTTGGAAAAAAAACCTAGGTGACATTAAATCTTACAGTTCAGGACGCTTTTGACTCATTGGCTCGCTCCTGCCGCTACACTGAGGTCAAAATTCGTTCTTCTATGTTTTACCCTTCCCCCCTCCCTGCCCCAGCCTCTAATGAATTGGTGATTTTGTTTATGAGGCGGCAAATAACAGGACGCAGTTTTTAATATGGGAGATCTCGGGATCAAATAAGGCTTATGCAGATGGAGTCATGAATATTAATATCATTCCATTTAACAACTTTTTAAAAAAGCCCCTGAGCAAGAAAGCCTCAACGTAATTTTTTTAAATAAAATATTTTGCTATTTCACACGCAAAATTTTGCTATTTCTTTTGAGGACTTGCATGAAATAGGAATTTCTAGAAATATGATCTTTTGAAGAATATATTCTATGGTTTCATGATATTACATCCTCTTAGAGCTGTTTCGAACATTGTTATTTTTAAAAAATGAAATTATTAAAATGATGATTTGTAAAACCAATGCCAAATAATAGTCAGGTTTTTGAGAGATTAATGATCTTTACATTAATTCTGTTCATTCGGAAACGGATTTAATTATTACTTTATACATATTGGCATTTTTGCATAATGAGCAAAATTTAAATAATTGAAATTAGTTTAAAATCCTCTGTGAACTGGTGTCTATAGATAGCAGGGCAGCCGTATTTCTCAGAATCTTAGACCCTGAAAGGAACTTTAAGGGGTCATCTAATCCACTCCCCTGCTGCCAAAGTAGCTGTTTAAAAATGCACTATTTTTCATTAGTCCGGAATTTTAAAAAGGATTAATGAATTTAGCAATGTATTATTTACAATGCTCTGATCGTGTATATCTAACTGGAACTGTTAGACTTTGAAATGATAAGTTTTTTTAAAAAAAACCCAAATTCTCTTTATAGAATGCTTTATGCTTTTCAATATGTTTTTTAAATTTATATTATGGTCTTTGATCAACAATCACGTTTTATGCACCAGGGGGAAAAAAATCTGTGTATCTATGAATCTATATAGAAAATATCTGAAAAATAATGTCTCTGTCTCAGTTTACTTAATTGATTTATTTATGTGCTGTTATTATTTGAAGAAACTTTTTTTTTCTTCACAGCCTCCAGTATGGAGAACTTATGCAAAGTATAAACAAACCTTAAATGTATACTTTGTAGGTAAAGAGAAATAAGAGTGTTCAGATAAGTGTTCTTCAAATTTGTCAGTATTAAAATGTAATCTGGCTTTTTTAATTATTCCCACATATAGTAATTGTGGTTCGCCAATCACACAAACTGTTGCAAACAATGAACAACATATTGCATTGTTAGTGTATGCTGCTGATTTTACCTAGTAACAATACTTTAAGACAGAACAGAACTATAGAGTTTATCAGTCTGTAATCTTTAAACATATTGACAAATATTTCTCTTGAAAAACAAAATATCCTTTTAGAATCTTGTTGCTTCAATATTAGAAACTAAACCTATTTGCTGCTTAGAAAACCACCCTAAAACTTAATGATGTAAACAATGAAATCATGTATTTTGTTTATGAATCTATAGTTGTCCATTGCTCATCTCTGCCTGAGGCGCTCTGGTGGTGGTATGCTTAAATAATGCAGCTGTTAACCAAAAGGCTGCTGGTTCAAATCTACTAGCTGCTCTGTGGGAGAAAGACAAGAGTCTGCATTCTTAAAGACTTACAGTCTGAAAGCCATATGGACAGTTCTCTGCTGGGCTACAGGGTGGCCCTGAATCACAATCACCTTCATGGCATTAAATCTGACTTTAAAACAATTTTTTAATTGTGATTTGATTGAAAGTTTACAAAGCAGGTTGTGTTTCCTTCAACCATTCATACATATTTAGTGTTACGACCTGCATTGTATCCTCACTCTTCCCACTATCTCTCTGTGCATCGTGTTTCCATTTATCCTTCCAACCTTTCTCCCTTCCTGCCTTTTAAGATTTATCTGTGGGTGCATGGGTTTGGCTATTTTATTCACATCTGCTCCTCAGGGCATCAACTGTCATGGTTGTACTAGAGGCTGGAGCATCCTTTTTCAAAATGGCTCACACAGGTAGTTGGAAAGTTGGTGCTGGCTGTAAGCTGGGAACTCAGCTGAGGGTGTAGATCTGGTGCCCCACTCTGTGCACGCCCCCCTAGGCTGCTTGGGCGTCCTTCTAGCATGGTCACAGGGCTCTGATCATGAGTATCGCAAATGAAGAAAGGCAGAAGTCAATGGCATTGAAAAATTTTAGTCTCAGAAGTCACATACTGTCACTTTTGGTATACTATCTTGAGACACTCAAAAGGATTCACTCAGACTCAAGGAAAGAAGACATAGACATGACTGAAGGGCGATACATTAAGGTTACAGTGTAAGAAGAACTGGGATGCTGTGATTGTCTTCAGAAGGTACAAGCTACCATTAAAAGTATCAGTCTCTTGAGATGTTGTTGATGTGTACCATCGAGGTCGAACTCATAGCTGACCCCCTAGTAGGTTTTGGAGACTGTAAATTGTGTGTGAGGAGATTGCCCATCTTTCTCCTGAGGAGGAGCTTTGCGTTTGAACCACGGGCCTTCGTATTGATAGTGCACCTCTTTACCACTGTTGTTTCATTAAGTGTCATTGAGTATGACTGACTCATAGTGGCCTTATGCCTGATGTATCTGCACCCTGTCCTATCCTATGTCATCTCTGACATACTTCAGCTCGTTGCTGTGTCAATCCATCTCATTGAGGGTCTTCCTCTCTTTCACTGACCCTCCATGATATCCCTTTCCAAGGAATGGTACCTTTTGACAATACAATAAAAATATTTCCTTGCCTCCAAGAAAAACTCTGGTTGTACTTTCTTGAAGACGTATTTATTCCTTTGACAGTCCATATGGATGTTCAGCACTCTTCTCCCACTCCATAACTCAAAAGTCATTGACTCTTCTTCTGTCATCCTTACTCATTGTCCAGCTCACATATGTATAGCAAGAGATTGAAAAGACCATGGCTTAAATTGGATGCACCTTAGCCTTTATACTGATATCATTACTCCTGTGTACTATGGAGAGGCCCTTGACAGCAGATTTACCCAATGCAATGCATTTTTGGATTTCTTGACTGCTGGTGCCAAGAATGCTGCTTGTGGAATCAGATGAGATAAAAATGTTGACAATTTCAATCTTTTCTTCATCTATCATGATGCTGCCTATTGGCTCCAATTGAGAGGAAATCCAAGCAACCTAGTGAGAAGTTCACATGGTGGGGCCCCTGATCCACACTCTCAGCTGAGTCTCCACCTTATAGACACCCTCAACTTGCTAATTGTCTGAGTCATCTTTACCATTAGGTCACCAATATTAATTTGGGAGAGATAAAAAGTAAATGGAAAACCTGACATGGTTGTAGTATCAACTGTAATTCTTTTTTAAGCCAGTGCTTTAATTTCTTTTTTATTTCAGAGAAAAGGACATTAGTTGTTGTTGTTCTTGTCAGGTGCTGTCAAGTCCAGTACGACTCATAGGCACCCTCTGAACAGTGAACCTGAACCCTGTCCTATCCTGTGCCAACTTGACACTTCCTGACACACTAGAGCCCATTGCAGCAGTCACTGTGTCAGCCCACCTAAGGATCTTCCTCTCCTTCACTTACCCTCCACCCTTCCCAGCATCATGTCCCTCTCCAAGAAATAGCCCCTCCTAGCAACAGGCCCAAAGTATGTGAAGAAAAGACTCATCATCCTTGCCTCCAAAGAGCACTCTGGCTGCACCTTCTCCAAAACATACTTATTTGGATTTTTTTTTTTTTTGCAGTCTAGGGAATGTTCAGTGCTCTTCTTCTACACCACAACTCAAAGGCATCAATTCTTCTTCTGTCGTCCCTTTTCATTGTCCCGCCCTCAGATACATAGCAAGTAATTGGAAAGACCATGATCTGAATCAGATGCACCTTAGTCCTCAAACTGACATCATGATTCCTCAATAGTTTGGGGATGTCCCTAATCACAGACTTTTCCAGTGCAATAATCTCCTGATTTCCTGACTACTGGTACCAAGGGTGTTAATTGTGGATCCAAGTAAGATGAAGTTGTTGGCAGTTTCAATTTCATCTTCATCCACCATGATATTGCCTTTAAGTCTAGTGGTAAGAATATTTGTTTTCTTGATATTGAAATGCAATCCAAATTGAAGGCAACATTCCTTGATCCTCTGCAACAAGTGCTTCAACTTCTCACTTTCAGCAAGCAAAGTTGTGTCATCTGCATAATGCAGGTTATTGATGAGTCTCCCTCCAATCCTAATGCCACATTCCTTTTCATAGAGCCCAGCTTCTCAAATAATTTGCTTAGCATACAGATTAAATAGGTATGGAGAGAGAACACAACCCTGATGCATTCTGTTCTTAATTTTAAAACATACAGTATTCCCTGGCTGTGCTCACACAACTGTCTCCTGGTCCAGGTTCTATATGAGCACAATTGAGTGGTCTGGGATTCCCGTTCTTATCAATGTCAGCACAACTTGTTATCCACACAAACATCTTTGTGTAGTCAATAAAACACAAATAGATATTCTCTGGTATTGTCTACTTTCGGCCAGTATCCATCTGACATCAGCAATGATGTCCCTGATGCTATGGCCTCTTCTAAATTCCATATGAAATTCTGGCAGTTCCCTATCTATGTACTGTTTTCAGCAGTATTTTGCTTGCATGTGATATTAATGATATTGTTTGATAGTTTCCACATTCAGGTGGAATAATTTTTTTGGGAATGGGAACAAATATTGCCCTCTTCCAGTCTGTTGACGAGACAGCCATCCTCTCAATTTCCTTACATAGACTGGTGAGTGCATCCAAGGCTGCATCCGTTAATTTAAACAAGTCAGTTGGTATCCCATCGATTCCTCGACCTTATTTCAGAGAAAAGGACATAGTAATAGGGAGTTTTTAATGAGATAATGAGGACAGAAGCATTTAAAAATCTATAATACAAAATATAAGATGTTTTGTTGTTGTTATGCGCTCAGCCGTTTGCGACTCCTAGTGATCCTATGTACAAGAGCCCTAAACACTGTTCTATCCTGTGCCAAGCTCCCCGTCTCAAACACACTCATTCCCACCACTCCAGCCACAGAATCAATCCATCTCATTGAAGGTCTTCCTCTCCTTCACCACCCCTCCACTCTCCCAAACAGGATGTCCCTCTTCAAGGACCAGTCCCTCCTTGCAGCATGCCCAGAGTATGTCAGACAAAACTTCAGAGTCCTTGACTCCAAGGAGCATTCCGGCTTCTCCCTCTCCAGGATATAAAGCTTTACTTAAAAAATTATGATTTAATCAGTTCCATATCTATTGAAATCAGTTAAGGGCTGATTTAAGGGTGCCACATTGCTTCAGAAAATTGTAGCTATTTGTTCAGTTTCTGTTGTTTATTGTTACATTAGCATGTCCTGGTGTCATTTGCTGTGGGAACAGTGGTCCATGTTGCTGAAAAGTGTGTTTGCTGTACTGTGACTGAGATATTTCTTTCAGTCAGTGAATACTTGTGGTGCTTCTATGTTTCTGGAACTGATAATGTTGTTGTCAAGTGCCATGGAGTTGTAGATGACTTATAGCAACCCCATAAACGAAACACCTGAACACTAGTATAACTTTTTTTCCCTCCAAGTTCACAGAGTTTCCAGAGGCAAGCCATTTTCAAAATGGTACCTTAAATGTACACAATAAAGTATATGTTGTTGTTTTGTGTACTGTAGAGTTGTAGAGTCTGAACCAACTCACAGCTGACCCTCTGGTGGGTGGGTTTTCAGAGGCAGTTAATTGCGTAGGAGGAGATTGCCCATCCTTCTCCTGTGGAGCAGCTGATAGGCTTTCAGGATTACAACACAGCTTCTTAGGCACTCTGAAAAGAATTCTCAAAATGGTATGTTAAATGTACATACTAAAGTATGTACATCAGTTTTACTGCATAAGCAGAGAAGAGGTAGATCCTCAATGAGGTGCATTGACAAGGCATCTGCAATGATGGTCTCAAACAATAACAACTATGAAGATGGTGCAAAACTGGGCAGTGTCATGCTCTGCAGGACACAGGGTTGCTATGAGCCAGAATCAACTTGATGGCACCATAGCAAGTCTTAGTGATTACACATAGAGGGAATAACCACTTCCCCTAAGTCCATTTAGATTCATGACCACCCTCTTTCAGGTTTCTGAGGCTGTAAATCTTTCCATGAAGAGACCGCCTCATCTTTCTCCGGTGAAACGGCTGGAGGATTCAATCACCTGACTTTTAAGTTTAGTAGCCCAACACATTATGTACCACAACACTAGGACTCCTGGTGAAAGAAATAGAAGTCTGCCTTAGAAGAAGTACAACTAGACTGTGCCTTCAAAGTGAGTTGGGAAGACCTTACTTTACATACTTCAGACATGTTAGCAGGCAGGCCTAATTCTAAAGTAGAGAGTTAGTAAAAGCAAAACAGACCCTCAATGGGATGAATTGACACAGTAGTTTGTAGCTTAAGCAGGTTTAAAAACAGAGATTGTAAAGATGGCAGAGGATTGGGCAGGGTCTCCTTCTGCACAGGGTCACTACTGGCTGGAGGTGACTTGGAGGCAACTAACAGCAATGGGGGACACGTTTCCAGCATAATCTTCTCTGGGCTCTTTTTAAGCTATTGAATGTATTTATTTTTTAGAAAAAGCAACAACCTTGTAATTATATTCATAAATGAATTAGGTGATAAAGGCAATTCTTGGAAGCTATTGAAAAGTTTATCTTGCTCTTGAATTTAGGATTTTTCATTTATGTTGTTCTATAGTACATAGAAATCTCTCTAAAATATAATCTAATTATTTACTAATGTATTTTTTATAAAATTATGGAGTATTCTTGTTTGTAAATACACAACTTAACATAATGACATTTTCAGGTATAGATTATCAATTGACAGCTATTGAAATAGACACTGTCCTAGGCAACTTTGTGTGCATCGTCTTATTTAATATAAATGATAGTATATTATCCCCATTTCACAGATTAGTTATCATGTTTCATACTTCTTTGCCTGCTTGACTTTTCCTTACCTATATCCTGGCCTTCCATGCTGGAGACTTGGGTGTCATTCCCAGTCAGTGCACCACTATCTTTTGTCAATGCAGCTTACAAGAAAAATGATCTGAGATCAAATCATTAGTCATTGCTAATTTCTGAACTGTTTACATAACATGAAATTCCATGTGTTGTACCATTTTAAACTGATGTATCTTTTTTTAAAAATGGAGCCCT
>NW_006399860.1:1949208-1955557 GCF_000299155.1 Elephantulus edwardii
GGAGCAGCTGGTGGCCTTGAACCACATACCTTTGGGATTGTAGCACAGCTTCTTGCCACTAAGCCATTAGAACTCCCAATATAATAGCCCTTTTAAAATTTTTTCATTATAAATACTTCTAATTCTTTGTTGCCACGTCTTTGAATCAAGACAAGGCAGCAGTTACAGCAGTAAGTGCTGGGAGCTCCGGAACAGAAAACTGTCATTTCACAGATGTTACAGATGGGCTTAATAATAAGGCCTAACTGGGTTCAGGGGGAGTGAACCAGAGCAGATTTCTAAGCCCTTTCTTTGCACGGTAACAATTGTGCTTGTATATATAGATATTTTTAATACATATTAATGTTGATTTGTTAAAGATTGCTGTTACGCAGTGCAGTTAACTCAGGATGCCACCTCCTTCCCCTCCTGGCTCTCCTTCCACATAAAACCATACAGAATCTTAGTAATACTTAGTAATACTTCTTGTCCATTTTAGTAATTGACTAATATGTGATAACTATAGTTGTAAATGGCTCAAAAGTGTTATTTCTTAGGTTATATGAATACCTACAAAAAATCGTTTTGTAAGATCTTTCTGTATTGAATTACTACATTATTAGTAACTGAGTTGAAGCCTTAAAAAAGAAAATTCTCCCTTTCCTCTAATTACTACTTCTCGTGAAAGATATTGATACAAGTTCACAAATACGAAAATACTAAAACATTGGGGCTAAAACATCAGAAAATTTGATAAAATCAGCTATTGTGCAAAACACCAGCAGCAATAGAAACAAGAGTTGCCTGAAGCAAGAGCACGTGCGCGTGCACGCAGATGCAACCACGTGATCCCAAGTGACGCTGTGATTGGGTTAAAACGGCAGCTCCACCTACATGCATTAGAAGGTTCAAAAAAGGAAATTAGCATAGAATTTTATCCTTCCTATACTGATAAATTGATAGACATTTATATCTAGATATAAAATAAATGGTTTTATCGTTTTAACTACAGAAATAACTTTCTAAGAAAAAAAATTCTGTTGAAACCCTGCACATTTTCTCCTTTTTATGTTTTCTTACTTTTTTTTTTTTTTAGTGCACCTTCTATAGCTGGTCATTTTGCTGTCAGTCCGTCTGACAGCCAGGATGCTCTGGTGGTGTAGTATGGAGGGAGTTGCACTGCTAACCCAGAGGCCAGGCTGATCTGTGTAAGAAAGATGGGGAGTCTCTGCTAATGCTATTTGCAGCCTCAGAAACCTGCTGTGAGAGTTAGCTAAGAGTCTATTTTGAGGCCATGACAAGGAGAAGGGAAGCAGCGGCCTTCTGAGAGTGTCATCTCGCCCTGCCCTCGCCCTGGCAGCCCCCCTCGCGAGCTATGCCAGTGATGAGCTCTCTCTTTTTTTATTAATGATTTATTAAATGCAACACATATCTTTTTTACAGAGTATTCTTTCCATTTAATTTCCCCCCATTATTTCACTGGTGCACATTTTCCTCCCTGCCCACCCCTCCCTCAGCTCGTTTTTCTCTTTGAAAATAAAAAAAAAAATCGTTGTTATACAATAACCCCACAAGACCACAGTCCACTTAAATATGCATTTCTTTTTCGGTGATCTTGTCATGAAAATAATACCTAGTCCTATATCCCTTTTGAATAGTTCTCTCCCTCATCTGTTTCAATGCAGTATACATTATTTATCCCCTCTTTTCTTAGGTTCTCCCAACCCCAATGTCGGTCCCATTTTACAACAGTGGCACTATGCAGTATTTGTCCTTTTGTGACTGAGATATTTCACTTTATATAATGTCCTCCAGGGTTACCCATTTTGTATAATATTTATGAGTTCTTTGTTTTTCAATGCAGCATGGTATTCCATTGTGTGAATATACCACAGCCTTTTAACAAATGGCGATGGCAAAATTGAAAACCTATCTGTGTTGTGCATCGTTTCTTTCTTTTGCATAGTCAGCTTCATGCAGCATCAGAATGAACATAGAGGGCCTGCTCTTTGCATTGGAAGGTATGTGGATAGTTGCACACTGCACAGTGGCTTGTGCAGCTGGAGGAAAATGTGCTTGTACATGATAATCTCTCTTTTTCAAAGCACCAGCCACTCTATCAGTAAGGTTTTCTTTCGTAGTGTGTTAATGGCTTGCCTGTCTGATACGTTGCGTACGAAACCAGCAAAACCTGGATTCTCTTAGGATCCACGGCCCTCTTTCTTCTCCCTTCCACACTGAAAATCAGTCCTGTCAGCCAGTGCTCTCCAAGCTGCCCGGGAGAACTTTGGCATAGTTTTCCTAACCTTTCAAACAGTAAAAGCAAAACTCTCCTTTGATAAAAAAGCCGGAGGACTTTGGCACGTCGCCATTAAGGATGCAGGCGACGCGGCTGCGATCTGAGAGAATATTCCACAAAACACTGAAAAGTTCTCTGTAAGGGTCCCTAGAGTGGGCCCAGGCACTTTGCTTGTACTTAACATATATCAACTGTCACCCGGCGGCAGTCAGTGTTGAACCGAACACAATGGAACATCCAGATGGTCTAAACAAAGCGAACAAATGTTCACTGCTATTAAAAGCTGTTTACATCAACTTCCAGGATTTCATGGAGTGAAGTTTATATTGTGTCACCACTGAGGTGCTCAGCTCTGTCAGCAGTGAATACCAGCCTTTTATAAACTCCTGTTGCTTGCGCCCCCAAGCACTCAGAACCTGGTGGCAGGCAAAGTCCGGCAGTAAGTTAAGAAGGAAATGGAATAAAGTCAACAAGACCACGCCATTTTGGACATTTTTCATGATTTGTCCCCAGCTCTATTTTATTGATCCTCTATAATAAAGTCCCAACCCCAGCCCCAGTAAACACAAAGCAGATCCCCTTCTGTCATGGGTGGATGGATGAGTAGCTGCTATCTGCCTCTGCAGACAGGGAATCTGAGTCTTGCTGGCTCCTCAAGGGGGATGTTTACCCAGGGAACGGTTTTGTTTTCTTCCTCCAAGACGCTGTGATATCAGGCCCTGTCTTATTGGGGATTAATATACATGAGTGATAAACCTACAGTTTTTTCCTGGCTTCTTCCTGTGACCTCTTCAGCGATCTCTTTACAAACCTCAGATGGCACTGCCATTGTTAAAGATTTGTTGTTGCAGCTAATAACAACACAACTCTGAAGAGTGTTGGGTTCTTGTTAAAGACGAGTCTTAAACAAAATCTGTATATCCATGTTTATAACTCATCGTCAATTTTTCTGGCTTGTAACCATAACTAAATATTGAGTGAGTATTAAAGAATTGCTAAATTAACACAGTGTATTCATTTTCTCTAAAATTCAATGTATAACCAGAACAGAAAAAGTTCTTGCACAAGAAATCTTGGCAATTACTTGAAATAATTATTTTTTTTATAAATAAATAATGTTAATATACTTTGCATTATATTTGTGTTACATCTGATACATTTTAAAAGTAATTAAACATGGTTTATTGTATGATTTTTAAGTGATTCTGCTTCAAATTATTCTGGGGTGCGGGTTTTTTTGGGGTTTTTTTAAAAGAATTTTAAATTTTATATTGGTTTGGTCACAAAGTTGTGGTATGTTTTTAAAGATAATTGATCTTCCATATATCAACTAATATATTTATGAGAGTGTTACTGACCTTATTCTCTCTAGAAATCACCATTGTTTTATATTAAGATCATTGGTCTAGAACAATGTCATGTGCCGTGATACAGAACTGAATTTTACTAATGATATGTAATTTTATTCTTATGTACCATAGAGTTGGAACTGACCCATAGCAGACCCTCTGGAGAGTTTTCAGAGGCATGAAATCACGTGGGAGGAGATTGCCCATCCTGCTCCCACAGAGCAGCTAGTGGCCTTGAAACTCATTATTTTGGGATTGGAGTGTAGTTTCTTGCCACTATGCTATCAGAGTTCTCTAATGATATGCAATACTGTCAAATATTTATGCAAGATTATGAAGACTATAATAAAAACATGGTTCATTTCTATTAAATAGGGGCACTTTTATTTTCACAACTGTCCTGCTAAGTCAAATCCTTTTGATAAAGTGGTAAGGAACATATTTTTCTTACTTATTAAGGAAGCCATGGTAGCTTGGTGGTAAGAAGTTGTGTTGCAATGCTGAAGACACACAGTTTGAATCCACCAGCTGCTCCACAGGAGAAAGATGTGTAGTCTTCTCCCATGTGATTAACTACCTCTGAAAATTTGCTGGAGGATCAGCTATGGGTCAGTTCTGACTTGATGGTATACAACAACAACTGGTGGCCAAATGGATAGATAATTCTGCTACCATCCCAAAAGCACAGAGTTCTTCCCTCCCTCACCCCCATGAATGATCATGTGAGATTCAAAGTTTTAGGGCCCTTGTTTACTTTTCAATCAGTTGCCATCTAGTTATCTCAGAGTCATGGTGACCACATTTCTGTCAGTATAGAACAGTAATCTATAGAATTTTCAATAGCTATTTTTTTAATAAAGAAAAAGGCTATTAGTTTCAAGACTAAGGACTAATGTGCAATTGACCTAAGCCATAGTATTTTCAGTTGCTTCAAATGCTTCTGGCAAGCAACAAATGCTGGAAAGGTTGTGTAGAAATTGGAACCCTTATCCGCTGTTGGTGGGAGTGTAAAATGGTGCAACCACTGTGGAAGGTGGTATGCCGCTTTCTCAAAAAGTTGAAAATAGAGATACCATTTGACCCAGCAATTCCACTCCTGGGAATATACCCCAAAGAGACCATAACTGACATCCAAGCAAATATATGCACACCCATGTGTATCGCAGCTTTGTTCACAATAGCAAGGAGTCAGAAACAACCTAAGTGCCCATCAACAAATGAATGGATAGAGAAGCTCTGGTATAGTCACACAATGGAATACTATGCTGCATTGAAAAACAAGGAACTCATGCAATATTATTCAAAATGGGTGACCCTGGAGGACATTATGCTGAGTGAAATATCTGAGTCACAAAAGGACAAATACTGCATAGTGCCACGGTTGTAAACATCCTATGGATGACATCGGGGTTGGGGAGAGACTGAGAAAGATGGGATAAATAATGTATACTGCCTTGAAACAGATAAGGGAGAAAACTGTTTAAAAGGGATATGTGATTAGGTATTATTGCCATGACAGGAGTCCAGAACGAAGGCTGCATAGTGGAGTAGACCGGGGAGAGGGATTGTAAAAAAATGAAAGAATTTTTCTTTTACTTTTCAAAGAGAAGAGTGAATTGGGGGGAAGGAGGGGTGGGCAGGGAGAAAAGTGCAACAATGAATGAATGGAAATCCTCAGTTTCTGTAAACATTTATTAGAATTAATAAGAAAAAAAATTAAAAAATGTTTCTGATAGTTAAACAATGAATAAGGAAGACTGAAGTAGAATTGATACCTTTGAACTGTGGTGTTGGTGATGAGTATACCCCAGGCTTCCTTCTTGGGGGAAGTACAACCAGAGCCAGAGGGCTCTTTAGAAGCAAGGATGGTGAAACTTTGTCTCACATACATTGGACATGTTGTCAGGAAGAAGACATCATGCTGGGAAAAGTGGAGGGTCATCAAAAGAGTAGAAGACCCTCCGTGAGATGGATTGATATGAAGACTGCAATAATGGGCTTTGAGCACGTTGGAGATCATGATGATGGCGTGGTATAAGGCATGGTCTTGATTTGTTGTTCATATGAGTTGTAGTCAACTTGCAGGAGCCTAATGACAACAGGTCATAGGATTTTCACTGATGCGTTGGAGCTGTGGTGGTGGAGAAGAGTGCTGAAGATCCCATGGATGGCCAAAGAACAAACAAATGTGTGTTGGAAAAAATGCAGCCGGAGTGTCCTTCGGAGACAAAGATGATAAAGCTTCGTCTCCCATTTTTTGGGCATGTTTCTAGGAAAGGCTATTCCTTAGAGAATGACATGCTTGGGAAGGCAGAGGGTTCATGAAGAAGTGAAGATTCTAAACCAGGTGGATTGATACAGTGACTGCCATGATGAGCTCTAGTGTATCAGGACATGTGAGGATGGCACAAAAAAGGACAAAGTTTAGATCTACGGTCATACTTGACAGCACCTAGAACAACAACAACAACAAAAACTTTTTTTTTGTTTTTTGTTTTTTGTTTTTCAATTTGTTATTAATTTCAATGAAAATTTACAGAGACTTTGGATTTCCATTCATTCACTGTTGCACTTTTCTCCCCTCCCAACCCTCCCAACACTACCTTATTGGAAAAGTAAAAGAAAAATTCTTTCATTGATTTACAATCCCTCCCCCAGGTCCACTCCTCTATGCAGCTCTGGACTCCTGTCATGACAAAAATACCTACTCACATATCCCTTT
>NW_006399860.1:1956310-1959490 GCF_000299155.1 Elephantulus edwardii
AGTCTGTGGCTTCCCTTTTTACCCTGTTGGAGAAGTTTTTGGATGTGCATAGGGATTTGATTCTTAGAAGGTCTCATTCATCTATTTTATCTTCTCCTGGTTTTAGGAATAACAGTTTTTAAAAATAGATTACTAGCCCTTTCTTCCAAGGTGTTTCTGGATTGATTCAAATCTCTAACCTTTGGGCTAGCAACTGAGTGTGATAATCCTTTGCACTAAACAAAGATTTCTGTGTTTAAAGAAAACTGTGTCATCCTTCAAAGGTCATTGTCCTAGCATGGTACGTGATGAAGAAACAGGAAATACCTCCTGAGACAGCTATTGAAAGTTTGAAATTTTTTACTGATAATGCAAGTCCTCTCAAAACTCTCTGCTATTGAGCATAGTCTAGCCCATAGCACCTCTCAGTCAGGTTCCTGAAGCTGTAAATCTTTACCAGCAGCTACAGCCCATCCTTCTCCTACAGAGTACCTGGCAGCCTGTCATGGTACTTTACCACATTGAGTTCCTGTGATAACAGCTTTGCTAAATACTATCTTAAGACAACTGATTGCCATTGAAACAAAGTTAACTCACAACTGACATTTCATTGAGTTTTCTAGGCTGTAAATTGCACAGTTGAGATTACTCATCTCTCCTCCTTAGTGCTACTGTTTAACTCGAACCTCCAGAATTGTTGTAGTTGTTGTTGTTAGGTGCCATACAATTACCTAGGACTCATGGGTTTTTCTACTATTACCATAGAGACTATTCTTTCTCATGGAAAACAGAGTAGAACCACTCAGCAGGGTTTCCAATTTTGCATCCAAGAAAGCAGAGTGACCCATTTTCTCCTATGGAGCTGTTGGGTGGATTGGAACCCCTGACATTTTTGTGGTTGTTGTGTACCATACAGTCAGATCCGACCCATAGCTGACCCTCCAGTGGGTTTACAGGACGCCTGTGCTTACCTAGCTGATGGTGTACTCCAGCCCTGCAGGAGTGTGTGGGTCCCACCGTGAGCTGTTTCCTGTTTACGCCTCTGCAGAGGCTCCACATCCGGCGGGGTTGCCTTCAGCAGCAGGCTTTCCCGTTCACTCCGGGAGAGCTCTTCCTTTAAACGGTTTATTATTTATCACTTAAGTAAGCCATTGGAATTTTGTTAATTCCTGTTGGACTTCACACAAGCAAAACGCTCTATTATATTGGTCAAGATAATGTTCACTTCTGTTACCCAGGATACTAATAATTGACCTTTGCAAAACAAACCGCATTAGGGCATCTAGGAACCTGAAAAAGTGGATGTAAAATTGACAGCCTGCCAGGACTTTGGGTATATAATCTGAGGTGAACAGCAATTCAAACCTGCCTAGTTATACAAAGACAACTTACTACTTTATGTTTACTAAACTGACTCACGTGTGGAAATCTCTTTGGCTCGGGCCACATTTTGAATTAGCTATAGTTTAGTTTGTATCTGTCTCAGCTCTGGTGGTCTTAAACTCCTTAGTGTTAAGGAGTTGCACAGCTGACCCAAAGCTGTGCAGTTTAAACCCACTAGGTGCTCCAGGGGTAAAGGATGGGAATTCTCCTTCTGTGTGATTTACTGACTCTGAAAATTCCCTGAAGGGTCTTAGTTGTTTCCTACTGGACAAAACAAAAAAATCACCTCCCCCAGTAGAAGTCACTGGTGGGGCCAGTTATTATTACCCTTAGCTACCAAGTGAAAGGTTAGAAGTCCAAGTCTACTCAGAGGTCAGAGTCATCTAAACTCTGGGGCACCTTTCAGCTCTGACACAAATGGGATCACCAGGATTGATCAGAAGGCAGCTAAAAATAATATCCAGAGTCTTCATCTTTCTGCCTTGTTTCTTACTAGCACCTTGCACTTCCAACCCAAAGGTAGGCAGTTTGAATCCTCCAGCTGCTCTGCAGTGGCTCCAACACCAAGGCATGAGGGAATAAGTTTGCAGTGAAGTATAAATGACAGTTTACTTAATAATCATCTTTGAAAGGTTGCTTTTGTTTTGGCTTTTAAAAATAAAGTTCTACACTAATGAAATAAAACTGGAATGGTCAGTTTTCATTATCTTGCTAAGAGAATTATTTCTCAGAACAAGCTAAAACTTCCCAGTGCCCCTGTAATTAGATCAGTTTAAAAAAGTATTCTTGGGGTGAACCCAGTGAGCACTCCATCAACAGGCCATCTTGGAGGACAGAGGCCTGGCCCACTGGACAGCTGAGGGGAGCGACCCCCTGGGGTCCTGCATAGGACCTGCCCAGCTGCTTCCAGCACTCTGCTATTGTCTTCCTTCAAACACTATCTCCTTACAGGAATGCGTGTCAGAGAAGGTGCTACATGGAAACAAATACCACAAATATCTTCCAGTAGTAAGATGCCAGGAGAAAGGACCCGATCTCCCTGGTCCCTGCAACGCCTTTCGACGTGAAGCCGCCAGAGGAAGAAACCAAATCTCCTCAGAACAACCTGGTTTGGACTTGCAGGCCAATTGCAGGGCTGAAACTAAAATTCAAGCGCCACAGGGCAAGACAATACCTGAGGTGAGGAGGAGACTCTGAGGCCCGTCCATATACCATGTGGAAACCACTGATGCTGCTGAATTGTGTAATGGAAAAGATTATTTTGTTTAATATTTATCACTTTTCAGACAACTTTATCCCCACAATTATGTTTTTTGAAGTATTTTGTTGACTCAATTAAGATTAGTAAGAATTACTATTTTCTTTGCTATTTGCTTTATGCTTGTGACATTACAATATTTTCCTGTATTTTACTATTTTGTTTGCCATTTTAACAATTAAGTATTTTACCCAATGGGAAAGAAAAGCACCCACACTATTCTTTTAAGATCATTCTGAATTGTCCCTGGTAGAATGGGAGAAAAATGTGGAAGCCTCATCAGGTTTGCTGCCCTAACAGTGACTGGTGGGACCCTGAGACTGTAGTCTTTAGTCATTCTTCAAAATTGGAGCTAAAATCATCCCGTGACTCAACTTTTAGTCAAACAAGTCTTGTTAAAGTGATCAACAACACCAGAAAGCACTCATTCCTTAGAACTATCAGCCATAGAACATCAAAAGCGGGGAGCTCTGGTGGCCTAGTGGCAAGGAGCTGCAACTACAATCCCAGAGGTGCATGGTTCGAATCCACCAGATGCTCTGCCGGGGAAGGAGGGACAA
>NW_006399860.1:1964291-1964793 GCF_000299155.1 Elephantulus edwardii
AAGAACTCAAATTCAAGTCTCAAGTTGGAATACTTACAGATGTTATGGAGGGTGGAGGGAGAAATGGGTGAAAGAAAGGGGAAAGATTCAGTGTTCAAACCAATGTTTATGAATTTTGTGAATATTGTATGTAAGCCAGAACAAAATTTTTTTAGAAATATTTAAGAATGATGTATGTATGGTAAGCAATTGAAAATACTAAGGCTTAGATTAAGCAGACCTTAGTGTTTGAACTGACATCTTCACTATTTAGAGCTTTGTGTAGGTCCTTGACTGCAGACTTCCCCAAAGCAACGTGTCTTTTGGTTTCTTTTTTTAAAAAAATACTAGTTTATTAATAAAACTGGAATATATTGTTTTTGAGAATAGACTATTACTCTGGATGTTGATTGTGGATCCAATTAAAATTAAATCGCACACACACACACATGATGCTATGGACAGAATAGTGAATGATCCAGGAAACATCAAAAGAAGATGGAAGGAATAAACAGAGTGACTA
>NW_006399860.1:1965081-1965664 GCF_000299155.1 Elephantulus edwardii
AAAAAAAAAAAGGAGATCCAACAGAGTGTGGAAATCATTGAAAAAATCAGTACTATCACACACAAGCAAAATCTTGCTGAAGGTTATCCAGAAACTACTGGAACAGTACATCAACAGAGAATGGCCAGAAATACAAGCTGAGTTTAGAAGTGGGTATGTGGCACTAGAGACATCATTCCTAAAGTCAGATGGTTGAAAGCAAAAGAGTACCAGAAGAATGTCTAGTTGTGTTTTATTGACTATGGAAAGACATTTGACTGTGTGGATCACAACACATTGTGGTTAACCTTGAAAAGAATGGGAATCCTATAATGATTGATTGTGTTGATGTAAAACTTTACCCACTGTTGTTATGCACTGTCAAGTCACTTGTGACTCATAGTGACCCTATGCACAACATCCCTAAAGTTAGCTCTGTCCTGTGCCAATTGCACCATCTCCAATACACCCATCCCGATTACCCCAATCACTGAATCAATCCACCTCATAGAGGGCCTTCCTCTTCTGCACTGTCCCTCCACCCTACCAAGAATGATGTCCCTCTCTAAGGACCTGTCCCTCCTTATAACATGTCCAAAGTATG
>NW_006399860.1:1965764-1971848 GCF_000299155.1 Elephantulus edwardii
TCCACCAGATGCTCTGCCGGGGAAGGAGGGACAATCTCCTCCTGTACCAGTCAGATCTGATTTGACAGTACACTCACACAAAAATAATAAAATAAAAATTAAAAAAAAAAAGAAGATCAAAAGGGCAGGATTTGCTCAGAAAATAAAGCTCAGGAGCCAGGAAGGGATATGTTGTTGTTGTTGTTAAGTGCCATCGAGTCTCAGACGACTCATAGCCACTCTATGAAGGAGAGTCCTCAATGCGTGGGGGCCTTTCATCCTCTCTCCAAGTTCATAGGGTTTCCGGAGGCAAGCTATTATGGAAGTGGACACCACTCCTCCTTCCAACGAAGGGATATAGAAGAAGGAAATATGGAAAGAGGAAACACAAGGAGGAGATAAGAAGCCTGCTGTTATAATATGAACTTGAACGTACCATGGACCGCCAAGAGAACAAACAGGTCTGTATTGGAGAGGGCGCATACAAATTTCTCTTTGTAGGTAGAATTTTGAACCTCCATCTCACATACTCTGGGCATGTGACAAGGAGAGAGCAGTCCTTGGAGAAGGACATCATGCTAGGAAGGGTGGAGTGACAGTGCAGAAGAGGAAGACCCCTGAGATGAATTGACACAGTAACTGGGGTAGTTTAAATAGGTGTGTTAGAGTCAGTGACACTGACTCGGGATAGAGCAGGGTTCAGAGCTATTGTACATCCTGTCGCTATGAGTGGCAGGCAACTCGATGGCACACAACAACAATCAGTGTCACGAAATGGCTATGTAATAGGAGTCTATTCACTTGTGATTTCTGATATTTTTTTTTCCTGAATATTTTCTGATGACTTTAACTTCTAACTCTGTCTCAAGACATGGGATCCTTCTAATTTATTGACCTTATGAAAAGTACCTATTTTTAAGCAAGAAGTGTAAATCTCTTAGGATTCAATTTTCCCTATTCACTTACTCCTCCAAATAAGGTGTGATTGTCTTGTCTTGGGCATTAAACACCATTCTATTATCTTGGGAATGAAGGAAACAACTTTGAAAAGAAATATTGATAAGCTTTTTATTAAATGGAAGAAAAAACCCCCAAAGATTCCAATTAAAGATCAGTAGTGATTTTTAAGCTATGACATTTTCTATACTTATTGTCACTTCTGCCTCAGTTGTTCCACTGAGAGAAATGTGTTTGCTTTGCTGTAATTGACAGAGAAATCTTTCAGCATATTGCACTCTGATTTATAAAAGGGCACAAGATTAAAGCTGAGAAAATGGAATCCATCTGACACTAGGTTTCCCTATAACATACCTGATATATTGTGGGACCACAGTAAACATGCAATAAAAAGTCTAGAAATGTGTGCCATTGTAATTGTGAAAATCCAAGACTTCCAGGACTTAGTGAGTTGGCAGCATTTATTCATATGATTTGGGCTGAGACACACCTTGTTCCAAATATAAGCATCTACAGAATTGAATTTGTAACTTGAAGTTGGAATCTATAGTGGAAAATCAAATTTCTTGAAAACCAAAAACTTAGAGCTTTGTAAAGTATTAAGCATGCAGTATTTATTTATCCAGTTAGGGCTAAAACATATCCAGTTTCAAATATAAGATACTATAGCATTGAACAACTTACAGCTGGAAGATCTCACACTTTGTCGTTGATTGTTCTGAGTTTTTGTTATGTGTCAGTAATCAAAGTCTTGTGATCTGTAAGGAATCTTTTAGTTTTGGTTACTCTGAAATTACTTCCCCTTCATCTTACTTGTACATGCAGTCTTCTGATTGTCCTTATTTTTTTTTACCCAAGTTTCCCCATTATCCGCAGCTTAAAGCTATTTATATTTAGAATATTGGGTAATATAGTTTACCTTCTCACTCTCCTTAAAGGCATTAGAAATTCTTCATAAATTGGCTGGGTTCTAAGTTATATGGCTAATTGATTAAAAGGCAGTGAAATTTACCGTCTCAGAAAGCACTCACCAATCAGTTGTATTTATAAACACAGCATCATAAAAATAGGGCATGATCCTCTGTGGGCCATAGAATGACTAAACACTGCAATCCCTGGAGAATTGTGCTCGAGCTGTGTGACGCATCAGCACACATCTTTTATCTATCACCAGAAGAGCATCCCATTTAGGGCTTTTCCCTCTAGTAATCAAGGTTAGAGTCAGAGAGAAATTGTATTCCCTTCAGAGGGCACATCAAGATGAGCTGAACAGTTTTAGGAGCCCAGCTTACTGGATCAATTCCTCTCCATGATAATATAATTTTAACTGGATTTGACTTTTCCAATGCACTGCCAAAACCTTTGTTGACTTTTTTCCTGAGAAAACCTTGACTTGTAATAACTTTTGCATGGAGGCAGAAACCTTCGATTTCTTTGTTTATGGCACTTTCCCATTCTTTTTTCCACCTCCAATCTTGTTAAAAAAGATTGTCATAAAATATATTTCTTTTGATACTCAGTATTTCAACAGGCATTCAGTAATCTTTAAATGTGTTAAACCAAAACCTAATTCACTGCTATCAAGTCCATTATGACTCACAGCAACCCTCCACCAGGTTTTTGAGGCTGTAAATCTTTTTTGGGAGGAAATGATCTTTCTCCTATAGAGTGGCCGCCAGATTTGAACTACTGACCTTTTATCTAGCAGCCCAGTACTTTGTGCACTACATTTCATGTGTTCAGACCCAACGCTCAACTCATCACTGTCAAGTTGGAACCAATTCATCATAGCTTAACCTCCTCTGGGTTTCTCAAGCTGTAAATCACAGAGGAGCTGATTTTCTGTCTTTCTCTTGAGGATCAGCTGGTGGATTTGAATTGCCAGGGAGGTGCAGCCTTTGAGTTAGCAGCACAACCCCCTGTGGACTAGGCCACGAGAGCTCGCCTTTAGTATGATAGAAGGTGCAAAAGAATTTTAAGTCTTTAAAGTTCAGATCTGCTGTTCATAGAGCTGTTATGAGTTATAGTCAATTTGATGGCACTTAACAACACCACAAGTCAGTTCTTAAGAAAATTCTAGTCCTGCTTCCCATACCTTGTCCTTGGAACAGTGGTTAATATAATGGCGTCATTCAGCCCATGGAAGTTTATTTAGAGTCATATGGTACTCACTAGGGCGCTCTGGTGGCCTAGTGGTAAGATAAGAGTCTACACTACAATCTGGAAGGCACATGGTTCAAATCTGCCAGCTGCTTTTCTGGAGAAGGATAGACAGTCTCCTCCAGTGTGATTGTTGTTGTTTTTGTTGATTGCCTTTGAGTCGAGCACTACTCATAGTGACCCTATGAACAACAGGCCTGAAGCCCCTCTACAACCATCGACATTTATAAAGTTCACGGAGTTTTTGGAGGCATGTTGTTTAGGAAGTGGATGCCACTCCAGTGTGACTACTGCCTCTGAAATCCCACCTGAGCACTGGCTATGGGTCACTTCAGATTCAAAGGTACACAACAACAACAACAACAACAACAACGTTATGCTTCTCACTGGTTTAAGTACTGAGTCACTAGCTAATGAAAGGTCAGTGGTCTGAAATCACCAAATGCTTTTAAAAGAAAGATGTTCTCTCCAAAGATTTATAGTCTTGGATACCTTATGAGGCAGTTTTACCTAGTCCCATAGGGTCATTGTGAGTTGGGATCAACTGAACAGCAGAAGATTTTTGGCTGTTCTTTAGGGACACGGTGGAGTAAGTCACAGTTTAGATACTCTCAGCAGTAGTTGTTGTGAGGATGGTGTATGGGGCAGAATCACATTTTGTACATTCTTGTGGGTTTTTTTTTTCATTTGTTGTACCTTCTTGTCCCACTTTGAGATAGACCAATTTCACCACACACTACAAGAACAACTCATAGTAGAGGCAGGTAAACATTCACACTACATTGTGAAAAGGAGCTAAACAAATGGGGGCTGGGTTTTAATACCAGAGAGAGTTGGAGAGTGACTGAAACTTATCTGTGCTTATAGCTTGAATGGGAATTAGTCACGTGAATAAGTATGAAGTAGAGTAAAAATTCCTGTTATAGAGAACAGCCTGTGCAAAAGCACGGACATGAGAATCCAAGGGAGGGAGGCAAAATTTTTGTGTGTATGTCATTCCAGAAGGATCTGAAGTGACCAGGGATGTGATTAGAAAGTAATGGCTTGGTTCTTAAAGACTATTTTATGTGGACCTGAATCCTTTCTATGTCTTTTCCCTTGAATGCCTCAACTTCCTTTTCCCCATTTAAAAAAAATACATTTTTTTCTTTTAATTGTGATGTTTAATGAAAGTTTACAGAAAAGTTGATTTTCATTCATTCATTTATCGTTGCACATTTCACCCCCCCCCACTCCTTCATTCCTTCCTAGACAACAAAATATTTGCCAATAGAAGCATTTTCACATGCATGGTTCAGCTCATTAAATATGCTCCCCATGAGAAAGATGGACAATCTCCTCCCGTGTGATTAACTCCCTCTGAAAACCCGCTGAAGGGTCAGCAATGGGAAGGTTCCAACTCAGTGGTACACAACAACAACAACAAATATGGTCCAATTATTGCAACTTACTGGTGTTTTTTTTTAATCAGAAACTCAAACCCAAATCCAAACTCACTGCTATTGAGTTCTGTCCATAGAATGATCCTATCAGAGTAGAACTGACCCATTGAGTATGCGAGGGTGTAGATCCCTGTGAGAAGAAACTGCCACATCTGTGTCCTGTGGCTTTGATGATCCACCAGCCTTTCAGTTAGCAACCCAATGTTTAATCTATGTCATTATCAGAAATCCTAAAACAGTAACAACTAAAAACCCCTCAGACAAAAAAATTCACTTTTATTGAGTCAGAACCAACTCATAGCTGACTCGTCAGTGGGATTTCAAAGGTTGTAAATCACCAGGGAGGAAACTGCCCATCTTTCTCTCACAGAGAAGCTGATGGATTTGAGCTGCTTGCCTTTTGGTAGGGTTGGCAGGACATCTCCTTATCCATTGCTGTTATGTGCCATTGAATTGACTATAACTCATGGCAATACTGCGAACTCTCTGAGCTCAGCCCTATCCTGAGCCAATCTTACTATCTTTGATACATCTATGCCCATTACCACAGTCACTCATTTTATCTGGGGTCTTCCTCTCCTGTGCTGGTCTTTCCACCCTTCCAAGAATGATGTACTTCTTTGAGGACTGGTTCCTCCTGGCAACATACTCAAAGTATGTGAGATGGAATGTCAAAACACTTGCCTTCAAGGACCAACCTGTTTCATTTTCTCCAGGACAGACCCATTTGTTCTCTTGGAAATCTATGGTATATTCAATAGTCCAGCACCACAACTCAAAGGCATCAGCTCTTCTGCCATCATTAGTCATTGTCCAGCTCTCTGATGCATGCCAAGTAATTGAAAAAAAACAAAACAACAACCCATGGCCTAGACCAGGCGCACATTAGTCTCTGGACTGACATCTTTGTTCTTCAGCACTCTGGAGAGGTCCTTGACAACATACTTTCCCAGTGCAACTCATCTTTTGATTTCCTGATGTCTGGTGCTGAGTGCTTATGGTGGGTCTAAGCAAGATGAAATTTTTAACAATTTCAATCTCTTTTCCATCTACCATGATACTGCCTATTGGCCCCATGATGACAGTCTTTGACTTCCTAACGCTGGTCTTCAATCCATATTGAAGACTACTGTCCTTGATCTCCTGCAGCAAATGCTTCAGGTCCTCCTCAGTTTCAGCAAGCAAGATTGTACCATCTGCATAATGCAGATGGTTGATGAGTCTTCCTCCAATCTTGATGCCATATTCTTGTTCATAAAGTCCAGCCTCCTGAGATCTGTTCCACATACAGATTTTACAGGTATGGAGAAAGGATACATCTCTGATGTACTCTTTATTTTGAACCATGCAGTGTTTCCTTGTTCTGTTTGTACAACTGCTTCTGGTCTAAGTATAGGTGTTGCATCAGCACAAAGTAAAGTACTATGATACACAAAGAGCTACAGTCAGATCAGTGAAGTGGGGGAACGACAGCCTTTTTAACAAATGGTGTTGGCAAAATTGGAAAAATATCTGCAAAAGACTCAAGCAAGACCCACACCTCACT